>NC_057813.1:210278602-210361276 GCF_018294505.1 Triticum aestivum | reverse complement strand
GGAGCGCTGCTCTCCTTCGGCTTTGGGAAGAAGGGAAGAGCGGTGGAGTTTTTCGAGATTGGAAGCAGCAAACGGCAGGGTGGACGAACTGCCCCTGTTTCTCCTGCTTATAAAGAGGAAGGGGGCGGACGTTTCACCCTTCCGATTAAAGAAACCCCCACGATCTCTCCCACGATGCCGCATTCGACGCGTGCCGTTGGGGAGGGCGTGGTGGGGGCGGAGTAAGTTGCGGCGTAACCCAAGCCGCGCGTGCCCGTGCCCTGTTTTGGGCCTGGCCCAACAGCGCTCGGCACTGTGTGTGGCCCAGGCCCGGGGGCTCCTGTCGGTGTACTAGAGTAGGGGTACCCTAGTATCCCGAACTTGTGCACGGGCAGTTGCAGCGGCCCGCGGCAAGGCTTGCCGGGTGATCGCCAAGATCCTTCATGGTTCCTTTGGAGCCATTCAAGAACACAAAGGCCCCGGCAAGAGGAGCTTGCCGGGAAGGCCAACTGGCCATTCAAGAGCAAAATATTTAAGCCAAGGAGACAAGACCCCGGCAAGAGGAGCTTGCCGGGAAGGCCAACCAAGGCATCTCAAGGAACTTGCCGCGACGCGCCACGCGTCCCAGCAAGGCCCGGTAAGCGACAAGCTTCCGGGCGCGACAAGACATCGACCGCGGCAAGGCACTTGCCGCGGCAAGCTAACCACCCTGCACCCACGCTCCAGCGCACCCACCAACGTGTCGCTCTGGGGGCTTCCCAGGCGCGCGTGGCGGGAGGCTGTGCAGCCAGCGGTGCACGGTGACATGCAAGATTACCATCGTGGCAAGCGGTGGTGTCCCTGATGGTCCCTTTTGCACTGTTTGGGGGACACAGACGGGCATTTAATGCCTTTGTCCCCTGCCGTCAGGGTTAGGTAGGATACACTATACAGGTAGTTGCACCAACCGCAACTCTTTTTCCATTTTTGCCCTTGTCTACGTTGCCACCTGTCGGTGACCCCTTTCGCATATAAAAGGAGGCCCATGTGCATAGTAGAAGGGGTTCGGAACATTCGAAGCACTCAATACACACAAACAAGCAACAGTAGGAGTATTATCTCTCCGGAGAGCTCCGAAGCTGGGTAAACCGCTTGTGTGTTCCGCCTCGATCTGCTCTTCGTGCGATCTCCGCCCCCCGCCGAACCGAAAGGGGCTCCGGTCCCATAGGTGTTTGTGGATCACCAGTTTCCCCACGACAACATGTTATTTACTTCTGTGGTGAAACTGCTAATATTGCTAGACCAGATGCTAAGATACATAGACCTGTTGTAGGCATGCCTGTTATTTCTGTTAAAATAGGAGATCATTGTTATCATGGCTTATGTGATATGGGTGCTAGTGCTAGTGCAATACCTTTTTCCTTATATGAAGAAATTATGCATGATATTGCACCCGCTGAGTTAGAAGATATTGATGTTACAATTAAGCTTGCCAATAGAGATACTATTAACCCATTTGGGATTGTTAGAGATGTCAAAGTCTTGTGTGGGAAAGTTAAATATCCTGCTGATTTTCTTGTTCTTGGTTCCCCACAAGATAGCTTTTGTCCCATTATATTTGGTAGACCCTTCTTGAATACTGTCAATGCTAAGCTTGATTGCAAAAAGGATGTTGTTACAATTGGCTTGGGGGATATGAAACATGAGTTTAATTTTTCTAAATTTCGTAGACAACCCCATGATAAAGAATTGCCTAGTAAGGATGAAATTATTGATCTTGCTTCTATTGTCGTGCCTCCTACTGATCCGTTAGAACAATATTTGCTAGACCATGAAAATGATTTGTTTATGAATGAAAGAAGGGAAATAGATGAAGTATTCCTTCAACAGGGTCCTATTCTGAAACACAACTTGCCTGTTGAAATCCTAGGGGATCCCCCTCCACCCAAGGGTGACCCCGTGTTTGAGCTCAAACCTTTACATGATAATCTTAAATATGCTTATCTTGATGAAAAGAAAATATATCCTCTTATTATTAGTGCTAACCTTTCAGAGAAAGAAGAGGAAAGATTATTGAAAACTCTGAAGAAGCACCGTGCTGCTATTGGATATACTCTGGATGATCTTAAGGGCATTAGTCCCACTCTATGCCAACATAAAATTAAATTGAAGAAAGATGCCAAACCAGTTAGAGATCCTCAACGACAGTTAAATCCTAAGATGAAAGAAGTGGTAAGAAAGGAGATACTAAAGCTCCTCTAGGCAGGTATAATATATCACGTTGCTGATAGTGATTGGGTAAGCCCTGTCCATTGCGTTCCTAAGAAGGGAGGTATTACTGTTGTTCCTAATGATAAAGATGAATTGATCCAACAAAGAATTATTACAGGTTATAGGATGGTAATTGATTTCCGTAAATTAAATAAAGCTACTAAGAAAGATCATTACCCTTTACCTTTTATTGATCAAATGCTAGAAATAATGTCCAAACATACACATTTCTGCTTTCTAGATGGTTATTCTGGTTTCTCTCAAATACCTGTGTCAGCGGAGGATCAATCAAAAACTACTTTTACTTGCCCTTTCGGTACCTTTGCTTATAGACGTATGCCTTTTGGTTTATGTAATGCACCTGCTACCTTTCAAATATTTATGATGGCTATATTCTCTAACTTTTGTGAAAAGATTTGTGAGATATTCATGGATGACTTCTCCGTTTATGGATCCTCTTTTGATGATTGCTTGAGCAACCTTGATCGAGTTTTGCAGAGATGTGAAGACACTAGTCTCATCTTGAATTGGGAGAAGTGTCACTTTATGGTTAATGAAGGCATTGTCTTGGGGCATAAAATTTCTGAAAGAGGCATTGAAGTTGATAAAGCTAAAGTTGATGCTATTGAAAAGATGCCATGTCCCAAGGACATTAAAGGTATAAGAAGTTTCCTTGGTCATGCCGGTTTTTATAGGAGGTTCATTAAGGACTTTTCTAAAATCTCTAGGCCTCTGACTAATTTATTGCAAAAAGATATTCCTTTTGTCTTTGATGATGATTGTGTAGAAGCATTTGAAATACTTAAGAAAGCTTTGATCACTGCACCTATTGTTCAGCCATCTGATTGGAATTTAACCTTTGAAATTATGTGTGATGCTAGTGATTATGCTGTAGGTGTTGTTCTAGGGCAAAGAGTTGATAAGAAATTGAATGTTATCCAGTATGATAGTAAAACTCTTGATACTGCCCAGAGAAATTATGGTACTACTAAAAAAGAGTTCTTAGCAGTTGTATTTTCTTGTGATAAGTTCAGACCTTATACTGTTGATTCTAAAGTTACTATTCACACTGATCATGCTACTATTAAATATCTTATGGAAAATAAAGATGCTAAGCCTAGATTATTAGATGGGTTCTCTTGCTCCAAAAATTTGATTTGCATATTATTGATAGAAAGGGAGCTGAGAACCCCGTTGCAGACAACTTGTCTAGATTAGAGAATGTTCTTGATGACCCACTACCTATTGATGATAACTTTCCTGATGAGCAATTAGCGGTCATTAATGCTTCTCATACTTCTCCATGGTATGCTGATTATGCTAATTACATTGTTGCTAAATTTATACCACCTAGTTTCACATACCAGCAAAAGAAAAAGTTCTTTTATGATTTAAGACATTACTTTTGGGATGACCCACACTTTTATAAAGGAGTAGATGGTGTTATTAGACGTTGTGTACCTGAGCATGAACATGAACAGATCCTACGCAAGTGTCACTCCGAACCATATGGAGGACACCACGCTGGAGATAGAAATGCACATAAGGTGTTGCAACCGGTTTTTATTGGCCTACTCTCTTCAAAGATGCCTGTAAGTTTGTCTTGTCTTGTGATGAATGTCAAAGAATTGGTAATATCAGTAGATGTCAAGAAATGCCTATGAACTATTCTCTTGTTATTGAACCATTCAATGTGTGGGGCTTTGATTATATGGGACCTTTTCCTGCCTCTAATGGATATACACATATTTTAGTTGCTGTTGATTACGTTACTAAGTGGGTAGAAGCTATTCCAACTAGTAGTGTTGATCATAACACCTCTATTAAGATGCTTAAAGAAGTTATTTTTTCGAGGTTTGGAGTCCCTAGATATCTCATGACTGATGGCGGTTCACATTTTATTCATGGTGCTTTTCGTAAGATGCTTGCTAAGTATGATGTTAATCATAGAATTGCATCTCCTTATCACCCATAGTCTAGTGGTCAAGTAGAGTTGAGCAATAGAGAGCTCAAATTAATTTTGCAAAAGACTGTTAATAGGTCTAGAAAGAATTGGTCCAAGAAACTTGATGATGCATTATGGGCCTATAGAACTGCATATAAAAATCCTATGGGTATGTCTCCATATAAGATGGTTTATGGAAAATCATGTCACTTACCTCTTGAACTTGAACATAAGGCATATTGGACTATTAAAGAGATCAACTATGACTTCAAACTTGTCGGTGAGAAGAGGTTATTTGATATTAGCTCACTTGATGAATGGAGAACCAAAGCCTATGAGAATGCCAAGCTGTTCAAAGAAAAAGTTAAAAGATGGCATGACAAAAGAATACAAAAGCATGAGTTTAACGTAGGTGATTACGTCTTGCTATTCAACTCTCGTTTAAGATTTTTTGTAGGAAAACTTCTCTCTAAGTGGGAAGGTCCTTACGTTATCGAGGAGGTCTATCCTTCCGGTGCCATAAAAATCAACAACTTCGAAGGCACAAATCCGAAGGTGGTGAACGGTCAAAGAATCAAACATTATATCTCAAGTAATCCTATAAATGTTGAAACTAATATTATTGAAATCGTAACCCCAGAGGAATACATAAGGGACACTTTCCAGAATGTTTCAGACTCCGAAAAGAAATAGGTACGTGGTACGGTAAATAAATCGACTCCAAAACAATTCTAATGGCAATTTTTCTCCGTTTTGGAATATTTAAGAATTTTGGGAAGCAAGAAGTAATCTGGGAAGGACACGAGGCCTCCACGAGGGTGGAGAGCGCCCCCCCTACTGGGCGCGCCCCCTATCTCGTGGGTACCTCATTGTAACACCCACGATGCGGCTATATCTCCCACATGTCGAAGCACGACTTAGAGGCATAACCGCATTGTGGTTTTGTCGCAAGAAGGGTCATCTTCACACAATCCCATGTAATGAACAAGAAAGGGATAAAGAGTTGGCTTACAATCGCCACTTCACACAATGAACATAAATAAATCATACATCATTCAGAGTGCACACATATAGTCTGACTATGGACGAAGCCAAAAGAAAAGAAGATTAACCAACTGCTAGATCCCGATCGTCCCAACTGGGCTCCACTACTGATCAACATGAGACGAAACATAGCAATGACCAAGATCTTCGTTCAGCTCCCATCTGAGCTCGGTTGCATCACCTGCACTGGTATCATCGGAACCTGCAACTATTGTGATAGTATCTGGTGAGTCACGAGGGCTCAGCAATCTCAAAACCCGCGAGATCAAGACTATTTAAGCTTATGGGTAGGAAGTGGTAATGAGGTGGAGTTGCAGCAAGCACTAAGCAAATATGGTGGCTAACATACGCAAATAAGAGCGAGAAGAGAGCAAACGGAACGGTTGTGAACTAGGAATGATCAAGAAGTGATCCTGAACTCCTACTTACGTCAAACATAACCCAAAACCGTGTTCACTTCCCGGACTCCGCCGAAAAGAGACCATCATGGCTACACACGCGGTTGATGCGTTTTAATTAAGTCAAGTGTCAAGTTATCTACAACCGGACATTAACAAATTCCCATCTGCCACATAACCGCGGGCACGGCTTTCGAAAGTTTAAACCCTACAGGGGTGTCCCAACTTAGCCCATCATAAGCTCTCACGGTCAACGAAGGATATTACTTCTCCCAGGAAGACCCGATCAGACTCGGAATCATGGTTACAAGACATTTCGACAATGGTAAAACAAGACCAGCAAGACCACCCGCTGTACCGACAAATCCCGATAGGAGCTGCACCTATCTCGTTCTCAGGGCACACCGGATAATCTAAGCATATAGGTACCGACGTAATCCAAGTTGCCAAGGAATGGTCCCGCACAGTGCTCTAGTTTGGACCAACACTCGGAGGAGCACTGGCCCGGGGGGTAAAATAAAGATGACCCTTGAGTCTGCAGAACCCAAGGGAAAAAGGCTTAGGTGGCAAATGTTAAAACCAATGTTGGGCCTTGCTGGAGGAGTTTTATTCAAAGCGAACTGTCAAGGGGGTCCCATAAATCACCCAGCCGTGTAAGGAACGCAAAATCAAGGAACATAACACCGGTATGATGGAAACTAGGGGCGGCAAGAGTGGAACAAAACACCAGGCATAAGGCCGAGTCTTCCACCCTTTACCAAGTATATAGATGCATTAATTAAATAAGAGATATTGTGATATCCCAACATAATCCTGTCCATCATGGAGCAATCTTCAACTTCACCCGCAACTAACAACGCTATCAGAGGGGCTGAGCAAAGCGGTAACATAGCCAAGCAATGGTTTGCTAGGTAGGGTGAAAAAGGTTAGAGGCTGACATGGCAATATGGGAGGCATGGTAAACAAGTGATAGGTAGTGCAGCATAGCGATAGAACGGAGCAACTAGCAAGCAAAGATAGAAGTGATATCGAGGATAATAGTCATCTTGCCTGAAATCCTGCAAGGATGAAGAACGAGTCCATGAAGAAGACAAACAGACGTAGTCGAACGAATCCTCACAACTTCGGAACGAAAGCGAAGCTAACGAGAGAAGCAAACCGGAAAGAAGGAAACAATATGGTAAACACACAAGCATAAACATGTCATGATGCACAAACAAGTATGATGCATGTCCGGTTTAATGAGGCATGGCATGGCAAAGTGCAACAAACAATACTACAAGTTAAGTGGAGCTCAATATGCAATGAGTTGCATATTGACGAAACACCACATCAATTTCTTAGTTCTCTCTCGTTTATGCTACTCATCAATATTAAATATTGTTAAACATGGCAAGGGGTGAAGCATAATGAAACTACCTATCTAGGCCAGTTTAAATGAGGCCGGAACAACAAACAACCATTCCGAAAAATCCCCATGTCATTTAGCAATTTAAAGCAAACACAATTTTAAACATTTTAAATGTTGTTATCATGATGCGGATGACATATGCAAGTTTATGCAATTTTATGAAAACCTTAACATGAGCATGATACGAGGCATTTGTCGCCATGGCGAAAGGAAAAAGGTGCCACGGCGGTGAAACGGAAATGGTGCCACGGCAACATTCCGGTCCCGGTAACTCATGGAGGTACCGGTGCAAAAGGAAGTGTGACGTGAGCGAGTCATGCAAGATGGTGGGGTGATCCCGGCTACCGGTTTCCATGGGTCGACGGCATGGCAAACGAGGAGGAACGTGCACGAAACAAACGGGCACGGTGCAAACATATCGTACATCTCATACATGCAAGGGCATCTCATCGCGGTCGTCAAGGGTTATACCTTCGAAGCGTGCGTTTTCAGACAGAACGAGTTCGGTACGATGTAGAGGAAGTAGTGGTTCTTGCAACGGTCGTAGTGGAAGTAGTTGTACTCGTGTCGTAGTGGGAAGTAGTGGTACACGTTGTCTTGTCGAATCAACGGCGGCGGTAGTTGTACATTTGACGGTCTTCTGCGGCGGTAGTGGTACATCTTGTAGTGGAACTTGGGCGTAGTGGTACACGGCGACGGTAGTGGTACACGTTTTCGTAGATGTCCGAGGTCGTCGGGCTTCCCGGTCTTGTCAACTCGAAGGGATACTTGGCGTCCGGTGCGCTACTTGGCGAATCCCAGACGTAGAGGTACACTTGTTGAGGCGGAACTTGACGAAATTCCTCTGGAGGTAGCCGTTTGTGGTCGTACTCATGTTGACGTGCAACACAATGGTCTTGATGGATCATAGTCGAACTTGGCGGCAGAGATTGTTTTGCTCACAAAACGGCAAAGAGCAGCAGCAGCAGTGCTGCTGCTCGGGGACGTCGTGGTCGGTCAACGCAGAGGCCGGAGATGGCAGAACGACAGCAGGCAGAGAGGGCCGACGAGAGGATGCAGGCGAGGTGGCTGTCCATGGCAGCGGAAGGGAAGCAGTAGGCTGGACCGTGCAGCAGCGGACGAGGGACTCCGGGACGGCATGAAGGTCGAGGATGATGAGCTCGAGGCAGCGCTGGAGCATGGCGGTGCGGCGGCTGGACGAAGCAGGGAGGCGCGAAGGAGGTCGCTGGTGCGGAGAAATCGCAGGTGAGGTGTGGGCATAGCAGAGGAGACGAGGAGGCGCTTGGGGCACGGGGTCGCGGGGAAGGAGTAGCTCCGGTGCTGCGGCGCCGGAGACGGCAGGGGAGCAACGTCCTGGGGCAGCGCGGCGAGGCGAAGCTCGGCGGTAGCGAGCGGGCTCCGGTGGCTGGCTGGAGGTGCGGAGGCAACGAGGAGGACACAGGCGCAGGCGACGGAGGGCCGAGTTCGAGAAGGAGGACGAGCGTTGCAGGCTCGCGAAGACCATGTCGACGCCGTTGTCGGCGGTGTCCTTGGCGCGAAGCAGGGTCGAGGCAGGGGCACGGGGCTGAACGGCCTCACGCGCGGTTGGCTGATGGTAGCCGCGGCCATGGTGGTGGTCACCACGAAGCAGAGGAGGCCGGGACTGCAACCGCTGACGAGGCATGGCGAACGAGGAGGCCGGGGATGATTATGACGGCGGGATCCGGTGAGGAGGCGTTGAAGATGGCCGGATCCGGGCCATCTCGGGTTGGGAAGGCGAGGTAGCAAGCCGGTGGCGGGGCCTGGCACAGGGGAGGTCGAGGTCGCCGGCAGCAGAGGCTGCGACGCGGCCGGGCTCAGGCGCTGCATGCATGGTGGTGGCGGCGCACTGTAGGGAACGAGGGCGAGGGAGATGGGGATCGAGGAGAGAAGTGGGATCAGGCTAGGGTTAACGGGGGTTAGCTGGGCCTCCAGGGGCAAATGGGCCGGTCTGGTCTAGCTGGTTAGGTAGTGGGCTGTGGCTGGTCTTCCCCTCCCTTCTTCAAATCTCTTCCAAAAACAGAAAAGCAAAGAAAGAAAGGGAGAGAAAAGAAATGAGTGGACAAGAATTTGGGCATGGGGGTAATTTCCCCGAACTCGCAAAAATGCGCATGTTCCAAGAAAAATGGTGTGGGCAAGATTGCAAGAATTAAATTCAAAGTCATTTGAATTTAATTCAAATGGTTTGAACAAGAAG
The DNA here is from genome assembly GCF_018294505.1 of Triticum aestivum. Classification (NCBI taxonomy): domain Eukaryota; kingdom Viridiplantae; phylum Streptophyta; class Magnoliopsida; order Poales; family Poaceae; genus Triticum; species Triticum aestivum. Next base: position 210,352,034 of record NC_057813.1, on the reverse strand, counting down.
TAGGATTTAGAAGTGTCCAAAAATGTTGAGAATTTAGGAGGAGCCTCGATAAATGGAGAAAGAATTATTGACAAGGTTTTGAGGTCAACTCGCAGCAGAAAAGGCATGGAATTTATTTTGCACGTGTGTTATGGTGATTCCCAAAGAATGGAATGCTTTGTTATAGCTCCCTAATAATAGAAGGAGACTTTGAATATGTTTTAAAGAGAAATCACCATGTGAATATCCCTCGATTTAAATAGATCAACGATCTATGCAGTTTATTTAGGTGAGTTTTAAAAAAAAGGGTTGCATGATGACATGATGCAATGCACAGACAAAACAAATCACACGACAAAACTCGGAATAACTGGAAGTCTTCTGGAGCGTCGGTCTCGGGGCGTTACAACACTCCACCACTACAAGAGGATCTCGTCCCGAGATGTAGAATGGCACCGGAGAGAAAATGGAAGAGGAAGAGAAGAGGTAAAGCTAAGTTGCTTCTTCGACGAACGAGTGAAACCATGAACCTTGAGAGGTTGAGCAAATTAAAAGAAAGAGTACAACAGAGATGAACGAGATTGCAAACAATCCGTTAGAGAAGAGGAACAAGGAACATTACAAGAACTTGAAGATTGCAAAGGCATGAATGACGAGCACAATGAACAAGAAGGAATTGAAACCACTCTTGTTGAAACGAGATAAGAATGAATAAGAATGATATAATTTTGGCAGCACTCCGACTGTAAATGGAAGGAATTGAACATGAACTTGAGAAGATGGGATGATACTTGATGAAATCAACAACACACTGCCTCCGGAACTATTGAAAGAATGGCACAATGGGTAAGAAGGATTTCAGACAGCACTCGGGTTGAAAAGAGAGGCAAAACTTGATAAGATAAAAAGAACTTGAAGAGATGACACAACACTCCGGTTAATGGATAAGCACGAAAAGGACACGATCCTCACAATTCGAGATGATGAGTGAAAAGAGCAACATCACAATGCCTCCGGAAGAAATAATAGAAGATAGATCATTGGAATAACAGAATGGAGAAGAAAATGCCAACTTCTGCCACAAATGAGCTTGGAAAGCACCCTTCCAAGAAGGTTATAACAGAGTTGTTGGAAACCAACAACGAAATGAATAAGCTTATAGTGGGCTTATGGAAAACATCTCAAAATTATGAGGTGACAACCGACCACTAACGGAAACAATTGCTTGCTTGAGATCAACGAAGAGATGAAAACTGCTTTCGCCAAGAGGATAGGAGAAAACTTGGATCATTGATAAGCACCACAATAGCAACATTCCTTAGGGAAGGCTTTTAGGTGAAATATGACACAAGATAACTCCAACAAAGAGATTGATGGATTTAAAATACCTCATTCTTGTCAACATGTGAAACGCGAAACAAGAATGGAAATTGTCAAGAATGATATAACACCATCTCAAAAGATAAGGTAGGAGAATTGCACTCTGGAATGCAAGATGAAGAATGCTTGAACTCCTCTGAAAAGAATCTCGATGAACACTTCGAGAAGGAATTAAATCCTTGATGAACCATCATGTAGAGCCTCCATGGAGAACTCCGGTAATAAAAGGATGATAAAAAGAAAGGGAAGTTGAAAACACAAGATGACGCCTTGCGGTGATTTAGATGAAGCTTCGCAATGATATAACCGAGAGAACTTGGAACTCCAGAAAGAAAAGATGAACAACAAGAAGCCAAGAATTTATTCCTCCTGAACAAACTCCGAAGGAAAGGATTAATCACTTGGATGAAAAAAGAATAAGAATTATGTCATGCCTATCCTTCACCGATTTAAATTGATGACAAGCAACGGATTTGGCATACTACTTATTCTCGTAGATAGGATTAAGAGAGATATAGCATAAACTTGAGAAGGTCTTCAACAACCACCAGTAGGATTGAAACAGCAAAAGAACGAATGAATTGATACGATAATGAAGGAAGAGAAATCTTGAACGAACCACCGTAAGAATTGAAAATGAGAGTAGCAAAGGCACAATTCACCGGGAAGAATTGGAAAACGAATGAAGATACTTGAGGGGGTTTAGATACATGAGAACGAAGAGATCGTGAACTAATTAGAGGATATTTGGACGATGCACCGGAAGAATTCAAGAACGAAAGTTGAAAGCTGAGAATGAATAATTCTGAGATGATTGGCTCCGGAGAATGAAACTTAAAAGACTCCTGAATTGCTCCGGATGGGTGAAAAGAATTCTCACAATCAAAAACGATTATGAGGATGGCATGAAGCTAGAACCACGAATCTTTGGAAGAACGGTTTAGGATTTAGAGGAACTCTTCTTCGGTCTTCACTTGCTGAGAAAGATGACGAGAACCACCAAAATTGTTGAGGCACTTCGGAAGAATGAAAAAAACAAAGAGGTTGAGCCAACAATGAAAAACAATTTGAAAGCGATCTTGGAGAAGGCATGTGACTGATGGGATCCATTCTTACATCACACTTGAAAAGAATTTGGAATAGCTCCGGAAAAATAAAAGAGTCAGGTAAGATCTTGGGAAAAGACCTGTGGGTTAGGGCCCACTCAAAAGGAAACACCGTTGAACGATTGCTTGAAATAGAGGTTACACCAGTAGAATTAAAGCTTGAATGTGAGAGAAACCTCGAAGTAACTTGAACAGATTAAGAATGGAAACATGATTCTTCTGAGATATCTTCAGTACTCCAAAACAAATGAATGGCGAGAAGTTGATGATTAAGAGGTGCACCGGCATGAGAAAACATTTGAAAGGAGGAAAGAGATATGATCGACAAAGCTTGAATTGAATCCACCGGAGAAGAAAAGAGACGAAGAATAATAAACTTGTAGCTCCGTTAGTATCTTCTTGAGAATCACCGGATAATAACATTGAAAGAAACAAATGAAGAGACTTCTCACAAATAAAAGGGATACATGATCAAGAAATCTGAGTCCTTGAAGAAAAAGGGTGGGAGGGCGGGAAAACAAAGACAACTTGGGACGGATGAAACAAACACTGTTGAGAAAACTTGGAATTGATCTTGCGAATGTTGAGATGATCGGATCCACTTGAAGAGAAGCACGCCGGTAGGAAAAGAATTGACATGACAATCTCGATGATCAAGAAGGATTAGTATTCACATAGCAATATGAGAACACCGTTTAGGAAAGGTATGGATTCAACATTTGACTTCGAAGCAACTCGAATACCACAAATAAAACAAAACAAAGGATTTGGCTTGCAGAATAAGCCGGAAACAAACATATGATAGAGATTTCATCCAAAGTTTTCATGGTGGGGCCCACATGGACTCGATCGTATAGCACCATCATGTACAAGGCAGTGCACATGACATACGAAGTGTCCCCGAATCGGCATAGCCAAGGATTCTTTAAGACACAACGAGACCACAGTAAAAACGACCGTGGAAAGGCGGACCACTAGACGTCGAACCCCAATCTCATATCATGCATTTGTCGAAAAGATATTCTAGGAGCTACTTGAATTCCCACCTATAAAACTCCCGAAACTTTCTGGTTATGCAATCTGGTGTTGGGGATACAGGGGAAGCAATATATATCTCACCCAAAACTAACAATTCCTACATCCAAGCTGTATCCATCCATCAACAGATAACCAAGAAAACTCCAGAAATTGTGTACCTCAACCTTCGAAAAGCATCCGTTATACAAGCTATGGCAATACTCCCGAACTCCCGCCCCAGTACTGGGTGGCGTCGAGGTTATATCACCAACAACTGCATAAAAGAGATTTTTGATGTCGGCAAAACTCAGGTATTCCAGAACTGCAACGATAAAATTGTGACGACAACACCTCGGAGCTCAACTCCCCGGGTCACTGCCACATAAGAGACAGGAGGCACCAAGAACAATGTTCTCGTCACAAAACCATCGGAACGATTCCAAGATACCCACATGATCCTAAATTTTTTTAGTGAAATTTGAGGCGAGGAAAGACAAAACATCTACGTCACGAGGCCTCACCAGAGCGACAAAGGTACTGAGAAGTAAAAAGAATCCTACTCTCCGATATATATAATCCTAAGACTCAAAATATTATTTTTCTAGACTCAACAACGCCAGCAAACAATCAAGCAGGGGGCTCCTAAGTCGGGGATGGCTCTGATTACCAACTTGTAACACCCACGATGCGGCTATATCTCCCACGTGTCGAAGCACGACTTAGAGGCATAACCGCATTGTGGTTTTGTCGCAAGAAGGGCCATCTTCACACAATCCCATGTAATGAACAAGAAATGGATAAAGAGTTGGCTTACAATCGCCATTTCACACAATGAACATAAATAAATCATACATCATTCAGAGTGCACACATATAGTCCGACTACGGACGAAGCCAAAAGAAAAGAAGATAACCCAACTGCTAGATCCCCGATCGTCCCAACTGGGCTCCACTACTGATCAACAGGAGACGAAACATAGCAACGACCAAGATCTTCGTTGAGCTCCCATCTGAGCTCGGTTGCATCACCTGCACTGGTATCATCCGAACCTGCAATTGTTGTGATAGTATCTGGTGAGTCAAGAGGACTCAGCAATCTCGAAACCCGCGAGATCAAGACTATTTAAGCTTATGGGTAGGAAGTGGTAATGAGGTGGAGTTGTAGCAAGCACTAACAAATATGGTGGCTAACATACGCAAATAAGAGCGAGAAGAGAGCAAATGGAACGGTCGTGAACTAGCAATGATCAAGAAGTGATCCTGAACTCCTACTTACGTCAAACATAACCCAAAACCGTGTTCACTTCCCGGACTCCGCCGAAAAGAGACCATCATGGCTACACACGCGGTTGATGCGTTTTAATTAAGTCAAGTGTCAAGTTATCTACAACCGGACATTAACAAATTCCCATCTGCCACATAACCGCGGGCACGACTTTCGAAAGTTTAAACCCTGCAGGGGTGTCCCAACTTAGCCCATCATAAGCTCTCACGGTCAACGAAGGATATTACTTCTCCCAGGAAGACCCGATCAGACTCGGAATCCTGGTTACAAGACATTTCGACAATGGTAAAACAAGACCAGCAAGACCACCCGCTGTGCCGACAAATCCCGATAGGAGCTGCACATATCTCGTTCTCAGGGCACACCGGATAAGCTAAGCGTATAGGTACCGACATAATCCAAGTTGCCAAGGAATGGTCCCGCATGGTGCTCTAGTTTGGACCAACACTCGGAGGAGCACTGGCCCGGGGGGTAAAATAAAGATGACCCTTGAGTCTGCAGAACCCAAGGGAAAAAGGCTTAGGTGGCAAATGTTAAAACCAATGTTGGGCCTTGCTGGAGGAGTTTTATTCAAAGCGAACTGTCAAGGGGGTCCCATAAATCACCCAGCCGTGTAAGGAACGCAAAATCAAGGAACATAACACCGGTATGACGGAAACTAGGGGCGGCAAGAGTGGAACAAAACACCAGGCATAAGGCCGAGTCTTCCACCCTTTACCAAGTATATAGATGCATTAATTAAATAAGAGATATTGTGATATCCCAACATAATCCTGTCCATCATGGAGCAATCTTCAACTTCACCTGCAACTAACAACGCTATAAGAGGGGCTGAGCAAAGCGGTAACATAGCCAAGCAATGGTTTGCTAGGTAGGGTGAAAAAGGTTAGAGGCTGACATGGCAATATGGGAGGCATGGTAAAAAAGTGATAGGTAGCGCAGCATAGCGATAGAACGGATCAACTAGAAAGCAAAGATAGAAGTGATATCGAGGGTAATAGTCATCTTGCCTGAAATCCCGCAAGGAAGAAGAACGAGTCCATGAAGAAGACAAACAGACGTAGTCGAACGAATCCTCACAACTCCGAAACGAAACCGAAGCTAACAAGAGAAGCAAACCGGAAAGAAGCAAACAATATGGTAAACACACAAGCATAAACATGTCATGATGCACAAACAAGTATGATGCATGTCCAGTTTAATGAGGCATGGCATGGCAAAGTGCAACAAACAATACTACAAGTTAAGTGGAGCTCAATATGCAACGAGTTGCATATTGACGAAACACCACATCAATTTCTTAGTTCTCTCTCGTTTATGCTACTCATCAATATTAAATATTGTTAAACATGGCAAGGGGTGAAGCATAATGAAACTACCTATCTAGGCAAGTTTAAATGAGGCCGGAACAACAAACAACCATTCCGGAAAATCCCCATGTCATTTAGCAATTTAAAGCAAACACAGTTTTAAACATTTTAAATGCTGTTATCATGATGCGGATGACATATGCAAGTTTATGCAATTTTATGAAAACGTTAACATGAGCATGATACGAGGCATTTTTTGCCATGGCGGAAGGAAAAAGGTGCCACGGCGGTGAAACGGAAATGGTGCCACGGCAACATTCCGGTCCCGGTAACTCATGGAGGTACTAGTGCAAAAGGAAGTGTGACGTGAGCGAGTCATGCAAGATGGTGGGGTGATCCCGGCTACCGGGTTCCCATGGGTCGACGACATGGCAAACGAGGAGGAACGTGCAAGAAACAAACAGGCACGATGCAAACATATCGTACATCTCATACATGCAAGGGCATCTCATCGTGGTCGTCTCGGGTTATACCTTTGAAGCATGTGTTTTCAGGCAGAACGAGTTCGGTACGATGTAGAGGAAGTAGTCGTTCTTGCAGCGGTCGTAGTGGAAGTAGTTGTACTCGTGCCGTAGTGGGAAGTAGTGGTACACGTTGTCTTGTCTAATCAACGGCGGCGGTAGTTGTACACTTGACGGTCTTCGGCGGCGGTAGTGGTACATCTTGCAGTGGAACTTGGGCGTAGTGGTACACGGCGACAGTGGTGGTACACGTTTTCGTAGATGTCCGAGGTCGTCGGGCTTGCCGGTCTTGTCAACTCGAAGGGGTACTTGGCGTCTGGTGCGGTACTTGGCGAATCCCAGACGTAGAGGTACACTTGTTGAGGCGAAACTTGACGAAATCCCTCTGGAGGTAGCCGTCTGTGGTCGTACTCATGTTGACGTGCAACACAATGGTCTTGATGGATCGTAGTCGAACTTGGCGGTAGAGATTGTTGTGCTCACAAAACCGCAAAGAGACGCAGCAGCAGCGCTGCTGCTCGGGGACGTCGCGGTCGGTCAACACAGAGGCCGGAGATGGCAGAACGACAGCAGGAAGAGAGGGCCGACGAGAGGATGCAGGCGAGGTGGCTGTCCATGGCAGCGGAAGGGAAGCAGTAGGCTGGACCGTGCAGCAGCGGACGAGGGACTCCGGGACGGCATGAAGGTCGAGGATGATGAGCTCGAGGCAGCGCTGGAGCATGGCGGCGCGGCGGCCGGACGAAGCAGGGAGGCGCGAAGGAGGTCGCTGGTGCGGAGAAATCGCAGGCTAGGTGCGGGCGTAGCAGAGGAGACGAGGAGGCGCTTGGGGCTCGGGGTCGCGGGGAAGGAGCAGCTCCGGTGCTGCGGCACCGGAGACGGCAGGGGAGCGACGTCCTGGGGCAGCGCGGCGAGGCGAAGCCCGGCGGCAGCGAGCGGGCTGTGGTGGTCGGCTGGAGGTGCAGAGGCGACGAGGAGGACGCAGGCGCAGACGACGGAGGGCCGAGCTCGAGAAGGAGGACGAGCGTTGCAGGCTCGCGAAGAACATGGTGACGCCGTTGTCGGCGGTGTCCTTGGCACGAAGCAGGGTCGAGGCAGGGGCACGGGGCTGAACGGCCTCACGCGCGGTTGGCTGATGGTAGCCGCGGCAATGGTGGTGGTCACCACGAAGCAGAGGAGGCCGGGACTGCAACCGCTGACGAGGCATGGGGAACGAGGAGGCCGGGGATGCAGATGACAGCGGGATCCGGTGAGGAGGCGTTGAAGATGGCCGGATCCGGGCCATCTCGGGGTTGGGGAGGCGAGGTAGCAAGCTGGTGGCGGGGCCTGGCGCAGGGGAGGTCGAGGTCGCCGGCAGCAGAGGCTGCGATGCGGCCGGGCTCGGGCGCTGCGTGCATGGTGGTGGCGGCGCACTGTAGGGAACGAGGGTGAGGGAGATGGGGATCGAGGAGAGAAGTGGGATCAGGCTAGGGTTAACGGGGGTTAGCTGGGCCTCCAGGGGCAAATGGGCTGGTCTGGTCTAGCTGGTTAGGTAGTGGGCTGCGGCTGGTCTTCCCCTCCCTTCTTCAAATCTTTTCCAAAAACAGAAAAGCAAAGAAAGAAAGGGAGAGCAAAGAAATGAGTGGACAAGAATTTGGGCATGGGGGTAATTTTCCCGGACTCGCAAAAATGCGCTTGTTCCAAGAAAAATGGTGTGGGAAAGATTGCAAGAATTAAATTCAAAGTCATTTCAATTTAATTCAAATGGTTTGAACAAGAAGTAGGATTTAGAAGTGTCCAGAAATGTTGAGAATTTAGGAGGAGCCTCGGTAAATGGAGAAAGAATTATTGACAAGGTTTTGAGGTCAACTCGCAGCAGAAAAGGCATGGGATTTATTTTGCACGTGTGTTATGGTGATTCCCAAAGAATGGAATGCTTTGTTATAGCTCCCTAATAATAGAAGGAGACTTTGAATATGTTTTAAAGAGAAATCACCATGTGAATATCCCTCGATTTAAATAGATCAACGATCTATGCAATTTATTTAGGTGAGTTTAAAAAAAAGGGTTGCATGATGACATGATGCAATGCACAGACAAAACAAATCACACGACAAAACTCGGAATAGCTGGAAGTCTTCTGGAGCGTTGGTCTCGGGGCGTTACACTCGTGTGCCTCCCGGACTCCATTTTCTTGCACGTTACTTCTTTTGGTCGTAAAAATTCATTATATAATCTCCCGAAGGTTTTGACCACTGTATCATGCAAAAATCCTCTGTTTTCGTTTCGAGCTGTTTTTCTGACAAATCTAGAGCATCATGACGTCACCCTCCTTCAACAATGAAGACAAGGATGCTTGGCTATTGAAGATAGAGCTGAAAAGAGAAGAACCTCAGGAGGTCAGCAAAGATGAAGGGATTAAGAAGGCCATGGAGGATCAAGCTCCAGCGGTGGAAGAAAAAAACATCCCTCAACCTTTACCTAACCTGTTTACTCCAAATGAGATTGAAGCTTTCAAGATGATTGAGTTAGCTCGCATACAGAACAAGTATCTCACACAGGAGAATATTTTGTTGAAGGATCATATCACCGGACTCAAGGGCATTATCCGCAAGTCGGAGGAGCTTTTACGCTCGATGTGAGATTATCCACCATCATCATCACCACCTTCACCAGGTCCGAGGACATGATCACATGGGTATGAGCACTCCCCTTGGCAACTGCTAAGCTTGGGGGAGGTGCCCCGGTATCGTATCACCATCACACTCCTATCTTTACCGTTTTTCCTAGTTCGATCCTTTAGTAATATCTTGATCTAGTAGATTGAAGTTTTGGTATGAATTAGTTTTGAGTTTTGCTTTGTGATCTCTCTATGTAATCGAGTCCGTGAGCTATCTATAATAAAGATTAGTGTTGAGTCAAGGGCTTTGCTATATGGCTATGGTCTTGAGAAAATAGAAAGAATAAAAAGAATAAAAGAGTTCATATTGATCTTATGGATAGTAATGACTTCACATATAAAGAGTATGAGGCTTAAAAGTTGTTGAGAGTTGACAAACATAGTTTTGGTCATCACTGCAATTAATAGGAAGTAATAAAGAAAGAGAGGTTTTCACATATAAATATACTATCTTGGACATCTTTTATGATTGTGAGCACTCATTAAAGTATGACATGCTAAAGAGTTGATGTTGGACAAGGAAGACAACGTAATGGTTTATGTTTTCTCACATCTCAGTTAAAGTATATTGTCATGGATCTTTCAAACATGTTGATCTTGCCTTTCCCCCTCATGCTAGCCAAATTCCTCGCACCAAGTAGAGATACTACTTGTGCTTCCAAATATCCTTAAACTCAGTTTTGCCATGAGAGTCCACCATACCTACCTATGGATTGAGTAAGATCCTTCAAGTAAGTTGTCATGTTGTAAGCAATAAAAATTGCTCTCTAAATATGTATGACTTATTAGTGCAGAGAAAATAATCTTTATACGATCGTGTGATATGGAAGTAATAAAAGCGACGGACTACATAATGAAGGTTCATATCACAAGTGGAAATATAAAGTGACGTTCTTTTGCATTAAGATTTTGTGCATCCAACCCTAAAAGCACATGACAACCTCTGCTTCCCTCTGCGAAGGGCCTATCTTATACTTTATGCCTTTTACTTTATGCAAGAGTCAAGGTGATATTCACCTTTCCCTTTTTCATTTTATCCTTTGGCAAGCACCTCGTGTTGGAAAGATCATGATACATATATCGAATTGGATGTAAGATAGCATGAACTATTATTGTTGACATCACCCAAAGGTGAATACGTTGGGAGGCGAAATTATAAGCCCCTATCTTTCTCAGTGTCTGATTAAAATTCCATAACCATAAGTATTGTGAGTGTTAGCAATTGTAGAAGACTATATGATAGTTGAGTATGTCGACTGTTGGGGAACATAGTAATTTCGAAAAAATTCCTACGCACACGCAAGATTATAGTGATGCATAGCAATGAGAGGGGAGAGTGTGTCCACGTACCCTTGTAGACCGAAAGCGGAAGCATTAGCACAACGTGGTTGATGTAGTCGTACGTCTTCACGATCCGACCGATCAAGTACCGAACGCAGGACACCTCCGAGTTCTTGCACACGTTCAGCTCGATGATGTCCCTCGAACTCCGATCCGACCGAGCTTTGAGGGAGAGTTTTGTCAGCACGACGGCGTGGTGACGATGATGATGTTCTACCGATGTAGGGCTTCGCCTAAGCACCGCTATGATATTATCGAGGAGGACTATGGTGGAGGGGGGCACCGCACACGGCTAAGAGATCAATGATCAATTGTTGTGTCTATGGGGTGCCCCCCTCCCCCGTATATAAAGGAGTGGAGGAGGGGGCCGGCCAAGGGGAGGAGGCGCGCCCAAGGGGGGAGTCCTACTCCCACCGGGAGTAGGATGAGGGAGTCCTGGATTAGGGGTATCTGGACAGCCGGACTATATACATTGTCCGGACTATCGAAGCGTGAAGATACAAGACTCAAGACTTCGGCCCGTGTCCGGATGGGACTCTCCTTTGCGTGGAAGACAAGCTTGGCGATCCGAATATTAGATTTCCTTCCTTGTAACCGACTCCATGTAAACCCTAGCCCTCTCCGGTGTCTATATAAACTAGAGAGGATGGTCCTTAGAAGGCCGATCACAATTACAATCATACCATCATAGGCTAGCTCTTAGGGTTTAGCCTCTACGATCTTGTGGTAGATCTACTCTTGTACTACTCATATCTTCAATATTAATCAAGCAGGAAGTAGGGTTTTACCTCCATCGAGAGGGCCTGAACTTGGGTAAACATTGTGTCCCTTGCTTCCTGTTACCATCAACCTAAGACGCACAGATCAGAACCCCCTACCCGAGATCCGCCGGTTTTGACACCGACATTGGTGCTTTCATTGAGAGTTCCTCTGTGTCGTCGCTCCAAGGCTTGATGGCGTCTTCAATCATCAACAACACGGTCCAGGGTGAGACTTTCCTCCCCGGACAGATCTTTGTGTTCGGCGGCTTCGCACTACGGGCCAATTCGCTCGGCCATTTGGAGCAGATCGACAGCTACGCCCATGGCCACCAGATCAGGTTCGGAAACTTGAACTACACGACTGATATTCGCGGAGACTTGATCTTCGACGGCTTTGGCCCTGTGCCGGGAGCGCCGGACAGTCACGACGGACAGGGCCTAGACCTGCTGTTAAACAATGCTTGGAACATCATCCCTGCAATAGCCCCAGATCTAAATCCGGAATGGGATTCGTTGCCCAAGGACGGAGGGCTAGACCCCGCCCCGCAGGCCGCATACTCATCGGCATTGGAGCCGCACACAGGTCTCACCTTTGCGGGGACCTGTGACCCCGGACCCCCGGACTCGTATCCGGTCGTTGGTTCCGGTCCGCGCACCCTCGAGCCAGCCGAGCCAGGTTGGGCTCCGGTAATGGAGTTTACCGCTGCGGACATCTTTCAACACTCGCCCTTTGGTGATGTGCTGAACTCATTGAAGTCTCTCTCTCTGTCAGCAGACTCTGGGCCGAACTATGTCCGGCTTGAGTGGGAAGCAAGCGACGCAGGAACTCGCTGCCCACCCACCACCCACTTGATTGCCACGATCGATGATTTAACCAACGATCTTGACTTCAACTCCGAAGACATCGACGGTATGGACGAAGATGCAGGAGAAGCTCCAGAATCTCTGGGGCGCGGGATCACTACCTTGTTACATGATATATACATGGTGGATACGCCCAAGAAGGACGACGGCGATAAACCGGATGATAAAACACCCGGACAAAAGCCAAAACGGCGGCGTAGACGCCGCTCAAAGTCCAACAATAGTGAAAACTGCGACAAGAGCGCAAGAAGGGCTGACATACCAACAGGCAGTAATGACCTCACGGACCCAACAATGGAGGAGGATGATCTAGGTCACGCCAAACCAAGTTCGCAACAAATATCCGATCACGATGATCCTGAGGGACGAGCTCACGAAACCGCCCCAGAACAGGAACGCAGTCCGGACAGCGATGCATTCATCATCCCGGACGAACAAGTGGAACGAGATAACCTCCACCGAAAGCTTCTGGCCACAACAAGAAGTCTAAAGAAGCAGAAACAACGGCTCAAGGCCACATAGGAAAAGCTCAGTCGCAGATGGAATAAAGTGCTAGACACTGAAGAAAGATATGGCGACGATCGCCATACCAAAAGCTACCCAAGGCGCAAGCTATTGCCAGAATTCGACAACGAGGCCGTTCCACCAAAGAATAATACAACCAGGAGATCAGACGTACCGCGTCACAGCCACAACAGAGCGGCTACTGACGCCACACACGATCCCCGTGAAAAGCCGGATAAGAAGGCTGGTGCACCCATGTCCATCTACAGATCTAAAGGACACACCCCGGCGAGGGACTATGGTCACCCAAACGCTAATACAAGCCAAATACCAGTTCGGAATAAACTCCTGACACAACAACAACCGACTACATGCCACGACGTGCCCAGATATAGAGGGGCTACACACCCCCTGTGCTTCACCGAAGAAGTACTAGACCATGAATTCCTACAAGGTTTCAAACCTGTGAACATAGAGGCATATGAAGGAACGACAGACCCAGGGGTTTGGATCGAGGATTTTATCCTGCATATTCACATGGCTCGTGGGGATGATCTCCACGCCATCAAATACCTTCCCCTCAAGCTGAAGGGACCAGCTTGACACTGGCTAAAAAGCCTCCCCGAAAACTCAATTGGGAGTCGGGAGGAACTAGAAGACGCTTTCAGGGCCAATTTTCAAGGGACTTATGTCCGGCCTCCGGATGCAGACGACCTAAGTCACATAATCCAACAGCCCGGAGAGTCCGCCCGCAAGCTTTGGAATAGATTCCTCACTAAGAAGAATCAAATTGTCGACTGTCCGGACGCCGAAGCCTTAGCGGCATTCAAACACAGTATCCGCAACAAATGGCTCGCCAGACACCTCGGCCAAGAAAAGCCAAGGACAATGGCAGCCTTAACAAGCCCCATGACCCGCTTTTGCGCGGGCGAGGATAGCTGGCTAGCCCGTAAAGGCACCAGCGACCCCAGCACGCCCGAAATAAGGGACGGCAACGAGAAGCCTCGGTGTAATAAACACAAACGCCAAAGCAAGGAAGGGAGCCAGGATAACACAACGGTCAATGCCAGATTCAGGGGCTCTTAGCAAAAGAAGCCATTTAACGATAGTAAAGAGGGACCGTCCGGTCTTAACAGAGTCCTGGACAGACTATGCCAAATTCATGGCACCCCGGAAAAACCTGCGAACCACACCCACAGAGAGTGCTGGGTCTTCAAGCAAGCCGGCAAACTAAATGCCGAACACAAAGGGAGGGAAACACCAAGTGAAGACGAGGACGAACCTCGCCAGCCGAACACTGGGGGACAGAAAAAAATTCCCGCCAGAGGTTAAAACAGTAAACATGATCCACGCGACTCGCAAATTCACGAGAAGGCAATGATGGACGCTCAAAGACGCACACGATGTAGAGCCTATCGTACCCACATCTGACTACTTGGTATCTCGTCCGACCACTTTCGATCACACGGATGACCAAACTAGTATTCGGCGCGAAGGATCACAGGCCTTGGTGCTCGACCCAATAATCGACGGATACCGTCTCACCCGTGTCCTCACGGACGGCGGCAGTAGTGTCAATTTAATATACGAGGACACTGTCCGCAGGATGGGGATAAACCTATCCAAAATTAGCCGAAGCAACACCACCTTCAAAGGGGTGATACCAGGCATTGAAGCCTACGACAGGGGCTCCGTCGTACTAAGGGTAACATTTGGCCCCCCAAGCAACTCTAGAAGTGAGGAACTACCCTTCATAGTTGCACCCTTCCAAAGCGGCTATCATGCACTGCTCGGAAGACCGGCCTTCGCCTGCTTCAATGCATTGCCGCACTATGGCTACCTTATACTCAAGATGCCCGGCCCACGTGGTGTCATCACCGTTAGTGGAATCACAGAGCGCTCTTCACGCGCAGAGGAACACGCGACGGCCCTGGCGGCCGGACTCTAAGAGGCCTCTAATACCATAAAACATGGCTGGTCATTAAGACCACAGACACGGTTAGACGAGTCTGGTAGCCCATATAAAATTCAACCGGACACCGTATATGTAATCCCATAGCGGAAACCAGGGGCTATAAACATTTAATGTAGCCCCAAAGCTTGGCTCATCCTTATTGGCAGGCCATCATCTTGCACTTTTACTATCTACCGCATATTTACATTGTCTTCTCCTATGAGTTTTCCTTTTTTTCACAGACAACGTTCGTGCGATACCCTTCCAGGATACGGCACAACGGAGACAAAGGCGCAGACGTGCAGCAGGGCCCCGTTCAACAGGTTTCTTTTTAGATTAAGCCCCTGTATAAACCTTTTCTATTGCCTCTTGTTGTTTAAACCATCCCATGGGTTACATACCCACAGAGGACACTGTCGTTATTGGCATTTCGCCACGACAGGTCACCACATGTACCTGGAAACACATGATTCACATTGAATGGGCATTCTTGAGCCCATCTCCTGTTATGAAGTCCGAACACCTTCGGGAGTGTTCGGCGTCACGAGTTTGGCCTTATATGCATCAGCTCCGAATCATGTCTTGGGTCAAAGGTTGGGTTTGCCCGGCTCCTGGGTTTGCCGCCTTACGTTCCGTTATTATCGGCTAAGGCAGGCCAAAGGAGAACTACTGCGATTGTGCCCTGGTTATTCCAGATGAGCGCCTCAGTAGAGAAAGCCGAAAACTGACCGTCATGATATAGCGAGAGACTGTTCAACCACTCGAAGACTCACTGGAATCTCTAGGATTCCTCCGCATTAACGAAGGGCCGTTTACCGGCCATGTACACACGCGCCCGTATTCGGATGACCGCGAAGGTACTAGGGGCTACATAGTAGCCCCACCATTATATCCCCACGGCTAAGCGAAAGTGTTAAAGCTATATAGTCCGGTTGCCTAGTTCGACGTGCGATCACCTCCTTAATGGACCAAGACGTTGGATCAAGTGTGATTAAGCATATTCTTCGCGAACACCCCCGCATTGTATGCGTGGGGGCTGAAGCCAATGACTGCTATCTTTCAGACTACGTATACATATAAGAATAGTTGTACAGGGGACACAATCATACTTTCAGGCAAATAATATAAGTATAGCCTCATAATCAAAATAAACATTGTTTTTACAATAATTCGACTTATTACTCAAATAGAATATTCTTCGAGCACTGCGCCTCTATTAGGCGAGCACCCTCTGTGACCTGCGCCAAGCAGTGCTCAGCCGGATATAGGCCTCCCGCCGGATCCTGGGTCGCTACAATGGTGGTCTCCATATCCGTCCAATAGGATTTAACGCGGGAAAGAGCCATCCGTGCACCCTCTATGCACGCTGACCTCCTCACGGCGTCGACCCGAGTCACGGCCCCAAGGAATTGTTGCACCAAACCAAAATAACTGTCCGGCTTGGGCCCCTTCGGCCAAAGATGGTCTATTACAGACCGCATTGCCAGCCTGGACAGCCTATGAAGCTCCGCCATAGCAGCCACCTTCTCATTCAGCGGCAACGAGTGGTTGGGAGCATTGAACTGTGACCAAAAAAGCTTCTCCACTTCCTTATCGCCTTGATCCTCGAAGAACTTGGCAGCGTCAGCTGTACTTTTCGTCAAGTCCTTATATACGTCTGCAGGACTCCAACGCCCAGCTAGGGGAGCATACTTTGGATCCAAAAACTTGGTCCGCAGTAGGTAGGAGCCCCCGGCCACGATTTTGTCGGCCTGTTGGAGCTCCTCCCGCATACCCCGGATCTAGGTCTGCATCTCCTTGGCGGCATTAAGCGCCTTGTCCAGCTCGTCCGAACTAGCCTTACTCTCCTTTTCAAGGAGCACATACCGGTCGGCGGCATTTTTCAACTCTTCAGCCATCTCGGCTATCTTCTCCTCGCTTCAGCGATGAGCAGCCTATTCGGCTCTCAACTCCTCGGCCGCCTTTAGGGCAGCCACATTGCTAGCCCGAGCTTGTTCCTTGGCTTGAGCGAGCTTGGCCCTTAGGGCCTCCACGGCAGCATCACCATTTGCAGTGCATACACATGGCATTAAAACATCATGCCATTCTCGCATCTTCCTATACAATATAATAAGGGAAGCAGAGTACATACCCTGGGATTCTTCCAGCCGTCTGTTCACCAGCGTGATATCGGCATCAATAGATCCGATCTGCCTTCTCAGTTCGGCAACTTCAACAGACTGGTCGGCTGTCGGATCCTTGTATACCTGCACATATATACAACCCAGCCATTAATGATTGATACCCCGTTTGCCGCCTATTGCGGGCAACCAGAGTCTCAGGGGCTACTATCCATAGGGAGCACACCTAGCGCATGCTTCTTAATAAAAAATATAGTGCATTTTTTCACCACATACCTCGAAGCCTTTGAGCAGGCTAGTGAATGCCTCATTCAAACCGCTGGTAGCGGATGAAATCTTCATGAGCACCGTGCTCATTATAGAGCGGTGCTCCTCCGAGAGCGCGGCTTGCTCCAGAAAGCCTGTCAGTATGTCTGGCCGGACATCGAACTGAGCCGGACCCTTCCCTTCGCCCCCCGTGGAAGCCAAATGCTCCGGGCTCAGGGTGACTGACGTGTTCGCTTCCGGCTTCGGCAGATCCGGACTCCTCCGTGACGACACCTCTGTGTCGCCCGCTTCATGAAGCGGAGAGGTGGGCGGAGTCTCACTCTCCATCATCTCCAGACGAAGGTCCCCTGAAGACGAACTTTGTTGAGAAGAGCTGCTCGCCAGACTACAAAAGACGAAGTCTCAGTTATAGATCTCGGAGTAACGCCATACCTTTGAATTAATGATTAACTTACGGCTCAGTGGAGGGCTGGCCCGTTGGTGGGCACGACGTGGTAGGGGTGCCCGTCGCGGCAGAGCCCCCTAGTGAAACCTTTTTCCCTTGCTTGGGCGTCTCCGCCTCCAAGTCTTCGGGGGCCGCCCTCTTCTTCCTGCGTGGGGAGGAGGCTTTAACCTCCCCTTCCTGGCTATCCTCCATAGTAGAGGTAGCGACTCCTCCGGTCTGGATGCATGGTGCGGTTTCACTACCCTCTCCTTCGCCTTTCCTTGAGGGGATTTTGCTGAGTGCCCGGTTAAGCATCTTTGTGATGGTTGGACCAGGCGAGCCTTCAGGAAGTGGCGCCGGACACCTGATTCTCTCCGCCTTATTGAGACATTCCTGGCCACGGAGGGATTTTTCAGAATTACAATCATGACAAATATAAATGAAGTGTCCTACTTTAAGGTTACTTACTTGGGCGTCTAGGTGATTGCAGCTTAGGCCCGCATCCTCGGTGGTGTCCGGACACTTTACTTGTGGTCCGAAGAATAATTTTCACATTCCTTCGAGCTTCAGGCCGAAGAAGTGCTTAATAGTCTGCGGACCCTCCGGATTAAACTCCCACATCCGGAGAGGCCGACGTTTGCACGGCAGCGTCCGCCGGATTAACATCACTTGCATTATGCTGACGAGATTGATGTCTCTCTCTATGAGCTCCCGGATACGATTCTGCAGTTCTAGTACATCGCCAGCAGGCCTGTAACTCCGTCCTACGTCGGTCCAAGACGCTGACTGTGATGGAGGGACCGAGCGGAACTCGGGGTCGGCTGCCCACTTTGTGCCTCTGGGAGCCGTGACATAAAACCACCTCCGTTGCCACACATCGTACACTTCCGGAAAGGAGCCCTCTAGCCATGGGGCGTCAACGTTCTTGCTTATTATGGCACCTCCGCACTCCGCATGTCGCCCCTCGATCATCTTCGGCGTCACATTGAAGGTCTTGAGCCATAAGCCGAAGTGTGGGTTGACGTGGAGAAAAGCCTCGCACACAATAATAAATGTCGAGATGTGGAGGATGGCGTCTGGAGCCAGATCATGAAAATCCAAGCCGTAGTATAACATGATCCCCCTCACAAAGGGGTCGAGGGTGAGGCCTAGACCTCGGAGGAAGTGAGGAACGAACACGACGCTCTCATTAGGCTCCGGCGTGGGGATAACCTGCCCTGGAGAAGGAAGCCTGTGATGGATATCGGCGGTCAGGTATCCGACCTCCCTAAGCTTAGTAATATCCTCCTCCTGGATTGAGGAGGCCACCCACCGGCCTTTTGCGTCAGATCCGGACATACTGGAGGATCTGGGGTGTTGAGGCTTAGGTTTTGAGTGCTGGAGCTCGAGGTGCGAGAAGGGGCAGGAGAGGTGGAAAAGAGGTGTAGGCCTCGACCCCTTTATAAAGAGGATGAATATCAAGAGTCCTCAACGTGGCCGCTTGGGACTTATCTAAAATACACGGAGTCATACCAACGGTCGCCGTGGGGTCACACGCGCCCATATTGATGAGAGATCCCGCGATAAGAGGAACACGATCTCTGCTTTGGCAGGGCGTGCCAATAAAACCGCCTCGCGACGCGAGTTGAGGCGGGGTAGGTAACGCCGGTTCGTGTTGTATCAGGCCACGATGCAGGAGCACGACGTACAAAGTCTGCCAGCAGAATGAATTTACCATCTTGCAGATCCGAACGCGATCTACGTGTTTGATAAATAACTTTGGAGTATTCGGAGAAGGAACCCGCCTTGCAATGCCGAAGACAAGACTGCGCACCGGATTCATCGTCATTGAAGCCTGGTTCAGGGGCTACTGAGGGAGTCCTATATTAGGGGGTATCCGGACAGACGGACTATATACATTGTTTGGACTATCGAAGCGTGAAGATACAAGACTCAAGACTTCGGCCCATGTCCGGATGGGACTCTCCTTTGCGTGGAAGACAAGCTTGGCGATCCGAATATTAGATTTCCTTCCTTGTAACCGACTCCATGTAAACCCTAGCCCTCTCCGGTGTCTATATAAACCGGAGAGGATGGTTCTTAGAAGGCCGATTACAATTACAGTCATACCATCATAGGCTAGCTCTTAGGGTTTAGCCTCTACGATCTCGTGGTAGATCTACTCTTGTACTACTCATATCTTCAATATTAATCAAGCAGGAAGTAGGGTTTTACCTCCATCGAGAGGGCCTGAACCTGGGTAAACATTGTGTCCCTTGCTTCCTATAACCATCAGCCTAAGACGCACAGATCGGGACCCCCCACCCGAGATCCGCCGGTTTTGACACCGACATAGGACTCCTCCTTTTCCTATTTGGAGAGGGAGACGGAAGGAAGAGGAAGGAGGGAGGAAGGAAATGGGGGGTTGACCCCCCTCCCAATTCGGATTGGTCTTGGGGGGGGGGGGGGCGCCCCCTCCCTTGCCCCTTTCCCATCATTTCCACTAAAGCCCATTAAGGCCCACATACCTCCCGGGGGGTTCCGATAACCTCCCAGAGCTCCGGTATTGTCCCAATCTTACCCGAAACCATTCCGGTGTCCAAATATAGTCGTCCAATATATCGATCTTTATGTCTCGACCATTTCGAGACTCCTCGTCATGTCCGTGATCACATCCGAGACTCCGAACAACCTTCGGTACATCAAAACACATAAACCCATAATATAACCGTCATCTAACTTTAAGCGTGCAGACCCTACGGGTTTGAGAACTATGTAGACATGACCGAGACTCGTCTCCGGTCAATAAAAAATAGCGGAACCTGGATGCTCATATTGGCTCCTACATGTTCAACGAAGATCTTTATCGGTCAAACCGCATAACAACATACGTTGTTCCCTTTGTCATCGGTATGTTACTTGCCCGAGATTCGATCGTCGGTATCTCAATACCTAGTTCAATCTCGTTACCAGCAAGTCTCTTTACTCGTTATGTAATGCATCATTCGTAACTAACTCATTTGCTACATTGCTTGCAAGGCTTATAGTGATGTGCATTACCGAGAGGGCCCAGAGATACCTCTCCGACAATCGGAGTGACAAATCCTAATCTCGAAATACGTCAACTCAACAACTACCTTTGAAGACACCTGTAGAGCACCTTTATAATCACCCAGTTATGTTGTGACGTTTGGTGGCACACAAAGTGTTCCTCCGGTAAGCGGGAGTTACATAATCTCATAGTCATAAGAACATGTATAAGTCATGAAGAAAGCAATAGCAACATACTAAACAATCAAGTGCTAAGCTAACGGAATGGGTCAAGTCAATCACATCATTCTCCTAATGATGTGATTCCGTTAATCAAATGACAAGTCATGTCTATGGTCAGGAAACTTAACCATCTTTGATTCACGAGCTAGTCATGTAGAGGCATACTAGTGACACTATGTTTGTCTATATATTCACACATGTATTACGTTTCCGGGTAATACAATTCTAGCATGAATAATAAAAATTTATCATGATACGAGGAAACAAATAATAACTTTATTATTGCCTCTAGGGCATATTTCCTTCAGTCTCCCACTTGCACTAGATTCAGTAATCTAGATTACACAGTAATGATTCTAACACCCATGGAGCCTTGGTGCTGATCATGTTTTGCTCGTGGAAGAGGCTTAGTCAACGGGTCTGCAACATTTAGATCCGTATGTATCTTGCAAATCTCTATGTCTCCCACTTGGACTTGGTCCCGGATGGAATGAAGCATCTCTTGATGTGCTTGGTTCTCTTGTCAAATCTGGATTCCTTTGCCAAGGCAATTGCACCAGTATTGCCACAAAAGATTTTCATTGGACCCGATGCACTAGGTATGACACCTAGATCGGATATGAACTCCTTCATCCAGACTCCTTCATTTGCTGCTTCCGAAGCAGCTATGTACTCTGCTTCACATGTAGATCCCACCACGACCCTTTGTTTAGAACTGCACCAACTGACAGCTCCACTGTTCAATATAAACACGTATCCGGTTTGCGATTTAGAATCA
Source organism: Triticum aestivum (assembly GCF_018294505.1). NCBI lineage: Eukaryota > Viridiplantae > Streptophyta > Magnoliopsida > Poales > Poaceae > Triticum > Triticum aestivum. The sequence goes on along the minus strand of NC_057813.1, from coordinate 210,330,516 downwards.
TCCGGATCAGTGTCAAAGCTTGCATCGATGTAACCATTTACGACTAGCTCTTTGTCACCTCCATAAACGAGAAACATATCCTTAGTCCTTTTCAGGTATTTCAGGATGTTCTTGACCGCTGTCCAGTGATCCACTCCTGGATTACTTTGGTACCTCCCTGCCAAACTAATAGCAAGGCACACATCAGGTCTGGTACACAGCATTGCATACATGATAGAGCCTATGGCTGAAGCATAGGGAACTTCTTCCATTTTCTCTCTATCTTCTGCAGTGGTCGGGCATTGAGTTTGACTCAATTTCACACCTTGTATTACAGGCAAGAACCCTTTCTTAGCTTGATCCATTTTGAACTTCTTCAAAACTTTATCAAGGTATGTACTTTGTGAAAGTCCAGTTAAGCGTCTTGATCTATCTCTCTAGATCTTGATGCCCAATATATAAGCAGCTTCACCGAGGTCTTTCATTGAAAAACTTTTATTCAAGTATCCTTTTATGCTATCCAGAAATTCTATATCATTTCCAATCAATAATATGTCGTCCACATATAATATTAGAAATGCTACAGAGCTCCCACTCACTTTCTTGTAAATACATGCCTCTCCAAAAGTCTGTATAAAACCATATGCTTTGATCACACTATCAAAGTGTTTATTCCAACTCCGAGAGGCTTGCACCAGTCCATAAATGGATTGCTGGAGCTTGCACACTTTGTTAGCATCCTTTGGATCGACAAAACCTTCTGGCTACATCATATACAACCCTTCTTCCAGAAATCCATTCAGGAATGCAGTTTTGACATCCATTTTCCAAATTTCATAATCATAAAATGCGGCAATTGCTAACATGATTCGGACAGACTTAAGCATCGCTACGGGTGAGAAAGTCTCATCGTAGTCAACCCCTTGAACTTGTCAAAAACCTTTTGCAACAAGTCGAGCTTTGTAGACAGTAACATTACCATCAGCGTTAGTCTTCTTCTTGAAGATCCATTTATTCCCAATGGCTTGCCGATCATCGGGCAAGTCAACCAAAGTCTACACTTTGTTCTCATACATGGATCCCATCTCAGATTTCATGGCCTCAAGCCATTTTGGCGGAATCTGGGCTCATCACTGCTTCCTCATAGTTCGTAGGTTCGCCATGGTCAAGTAACATGACCTCCAGAATAGGATTACCGTACCACTCTAGTGCGGATCTTACTCTAGTTGACCTACGAGGTTCGGTAGTAACTTGATCTGAAGTTTCATGGTCAATATCATCAACTTCCTCACTAATTGGTGTAGTCATCACTGTCGGATGTTGGGTTCCGGCAGACCTTCAAGGTTCAAACTCTGGGGTGCGCACGAAAATCTTCCCCCTACCAATCCATGTCCGATCGCCTCGCGAGAATCTAAGCTAACGATGAACAACACAAGGGACACAAGATTTATACTGGTTCGGGCCACCGCTGTGGTGTAATACCCTACTCCAGTGTGTGGTGTGGTGGATTGCCTCAAGGGCAGATGATGAACAATACAGGGAAGAACTGTCTCGCGATAGGTGTTCTTGAGCTGATGTGGTGTTCTACTTGTTTTGGTTCTCCCCTGGTCCGATGCCTATCCATGAGATGGCTAGCCCTATTTATAGAGGCCCTAGTCCTCTTCCCAAATATTGAGCGGGAAGGGCGCCAACAACGGCCATTTTGAAGGGGAACATCTAGTACAAGTTATCCTGACTAAAGTTGGTCTTCGGCTGCCAAAGGCGCTGGGGATGACGCCGTCTTGGGCTCCACGGTGACCTCCATCCTGCCGCTCTGCTGGTCTTGGTCTCGTTGCACTGAAATGGTAACCTTTTCCTGATGCCTCGGTACTCCACGCCTGTGCTTGCCCCCTTTGCACCAAAGAGGAAACAAGGACACTGCACGGGCTAACGCCCGCTTGGCGCCCGCCTGGTCTCGATCGTCACGGCTTGCGTCACGAGCACCTCGCGAGGTACCCTTGCCTTGATCTCTCCGCCTCCTCGCGAGCCTGCCTGGCGAGGCTGCTCCTGAGGAAGTCTTGTGTTCTCCGCCCCGCGAGGCTTGGCCCCTCGCGAGGGTCTTGAGTCTTGCGCTGATGAAGATGGGCCATACTGGGCCACCACTCAAGCCACGCCGCAGGCAGGAAGTCTAGGGACCCCCGTTCCCAAAACACCGACAGTAGCCCCCGGGCCCAAGGCGCGCTCGGACTTTGCTTAGCATAGAAGCGAAGGGGAAAGTGCGGAGCGCTGCGGGCCCCAACAGCCTGCGGCCTTGGGCGCCGCGTGGCGTTTGATTGGACGTGGGCGCCTCCGCTTCCCCACGCTGCGCCGGCAACTGCCCGACTTGACAAGTCCCTGCATGTAGAAGTGAGTCATGATTACCTGCGATCATGGAGGCCGATGGTTGGCCTCCTCCAGTTATAAATGCGGGGGAGCGCAAGCCCCCGCTGGACATCTTCCTCCTTGCTTCTTTCCTTCTCCTTGCCCCAGCTGCTCGCCGTGTCCTATGGCGCCGCTGAAGAGGTTCTCAGCCGCAGAGAAAGGAAAGGCCCATCGGGAAGGGCCCGACTCTGCTCTGCCCAAGCGCGGCCGGGGTCATCCCCGCAAGCATACTGCGACTCTCGTAGTGGCTCCCTGCGGTTGTGGCTGCAATCTCCCGTGTGGCGATGGGCACCTGGTGGGTGAGGGAAGGTGCATCGTGGCCGTGCGGCCTCCCAGACCACGCTTCCATTCGGCGGAGGCGCTGTCGGAGTTCATCGTGTGGTCAGTGGACCCAACCGGCAGCTGGCTCCAGCTTCCCCGCTTCTTTGCAGGTGAACTCCCGGCCGGCACTCCTGGCGGCCTCTGGCTTCAAGCGGACGGTTGCTGCAGCAGGACCTCCTGGGCCTCACTAGAGATCTCCATTGCCGGGAACATGGCTCTGGCCCGCAGCTGGCAAACGTTTTCCCGCGCGTGTGGCCTGAGCCGGCGGTGCACCCTGCATTTCAAGTTCGACGGCGACGCCACCCTCTACTTGAGGGTGTTCGGAGAAGATGGCTGCCGCGTTGGGTGCTGCCCCGAAGATGATGACGGCGACCGGGTGCCCAGCCTCAGCGATGGTCGAGATGAAGATGAAGGTGGGCGCGTGGCCGGCGGCATTCGCAGCTCACCAAGCCTCGGCGGCCCCCCTTCGGATGGCAGCTCCTCCAGTGGTGGCCATGACCAACCACCACGCCGTCACGCTCGCCTTGAGGGAGGTAGCGGGTCAGCCCGTCGTCGCGCCTCGGTGAAGCGTGAGGAGGGGTCTGACTGAGCTCCAGAGGCAGCACGAGCCCCTGCCATGAGTCGTTGCCGGGCAGGCCGTGTCTATTTTGTTTTTCTCCCTTTCCTGCACAAAGAGAGAGTAGTGTGGGACCCCGCAGGGGCGTGCTAGACTGTTGCCGTTAACTATTATGCTATTTTTGTTATTCCTGTGCTGTGTATTGGTGCTGCGTGCTCGTGTGTAGGAACTACTTAGCTCGAGGGGGGGGGGGACTTGCCGCAGTCTTTGCTTCTCGAGGCCGAGGCCTCGTCGTGGGCCTTGTGGCCTGCAAGAATTAGTCAGGAGAGGTAATTTTCAGTCTCGGTCGTGAGGGCAACCGACTCAGGTCCTGTGTTCGCATCGCTATGCCCGTGGGGCACGGACCAGGAGGAATGCTCCCGTGGTGGACTTGGATAGGAAAGCCTCACGAGACTGGGTCAAAAAACACTCGCGAGGGCACCCGCACAGCCCCCTCTCAAGACTTGCAAAAGAGAAAATGAGTCAGGTGGGCGACAAAGACAGAGAATCATGGGTTGGGGATGGCAACAGCGCTAAAAACAACTCCAATAAAATTTCAAATAAGGATGAACAAGCCACTGCGGAAAGCAAATGAAAAAGCCGCGTCCGGCACCTAATCTAGTCTTCAACGTCTTCTCACTAGCGTGGAGCTAAGTGCTACCACTGGGCATGGGCGGGAGCCCCCGAGGCCCAAGGGCTGCTCTCCGGAGACTCCGGGGCGTGTACAGCCCCAACTCATTATTACGCGAGAGTGTCACGGGCGGCGAGATTCACATGCATTAGCATTCTTCACAGGCTCCGGGCCTTTCTTGGGGCGATGAGCTTCATAGGCATTGGCCTTATTCACAGGCACCAGGCCTTTCTTGGTACGACTAGCTTCACAGGCGCCGGGCCTTCTTTACAGGCGCTGGGCCTTCCTTCATGGGTAGAACTTCCGGAGGTGCTGGATGTTCCTCGCGTTCGGGATGGGCACCCCCTCCTGAGTCTCTAAGCGTGCGGCGCCAGGCCTGGAGACATGAACAACCTTGAACGGGCCCTCCCACATGGGCGAGAGCTTGTGCAGACCTTCCCTAGAGAGCACCCGCCTGAGCACGAGGTCACCTACCTCGAGGGTCCTAGGGCGGATGCTGCGGCAGTGGTACCGCCGCAACGCGTGTTGGTATCTCGCTGCCCGAAGCGCAGTCTCCTGACGTTGTTCCTCTCCTAGCATGAGGTCCACCCCTGCATGGCGTCCTGCTGTGCTTCGTCGAAAGCCAGGACCCTCGCGGAGCGATGCCTAACCTCGTGAGGAAGGACCGCCTCAGCCCCGTAGACGAGGAAGAACGGGGTTTCGCTGGTCGACTTGGTAGCGGTTGTGCGGATGGACCATAGCACGGACCGAAGCTCGTCGTGCCAGCTCCTGCCGCAGGCCTCCAGCTTCTTGTTGAAGGTCCGGGTTTTGAGGCCTTTCAGGACCTCCGCGTTGGCGCGTTTAGCCCAACCGTTGCTCCAAGGGTGTGCCACCACTACAAAAAAAATTACACTTCCATGATGATACGTGTTTGTCACAGTAGGTCGCGTTTTTTCTCATGCATGTACATCCATGACAAATTTATGATAGAATCAAGATAGTCATACCTGTGCTGTCGTAGAAGTGTTCCATGACATTACCAAAATTATCATCATAGAAGTGTCCACTTCCATGACGATAAATCGCGCGTCACAGAAGTGCTTTCGTCAAGGGTGACCGACACATGGCATCCACCATAATGGAAATCCGTTAAGCTATCAGGTCGGGTTTTAGATCCGATAACCCGTTAACAGCCTCGACCAATGGGGATTTTCCACGTGTAAGATCATCATTGGCTGGAGGAAACACGTGTCGGCTCACCGTTGGGACAGATGTCATCCACTCATTGGACAGAAGGCGCCTATGATTAGGGATGGCAATGGGTCAGGTTTGGGGCGGGTGGAGCTGGTCCAAATCCAACCCATGATTCATCTTCCTACCCTCTGCCCATCCACCAAATTATCCATGGGCACAACTTGTTCCCATGCCCAAACCCACTGGATACCCACATACCCATGGAGCTCCATAGGCATAGAAAAGTCAGCATGAAGCCTTCCCAAAGATCAAATTAACTCATCCTCATTCACTTACAAATGACAACATAAGCTACATGCATAAGTAGGCAACAAGCAATACGATGAGTCCTTAAGTGTGACATACCAGAGGTTGATTCTGTAGCATATAGCTCATGGCACAAGTTGCATATTTCCTGCCATTTCGCACAAGTTGCACATTTCCTACCATTTCCCATTGATTCGCTCTTTCTACTATCACTGGCATATGGCCCCACATATAATACGGGTATCCATTGGATATCCAGGGAGCACAAACTATAACCATGCCCAACCCGACTGTTCGTGGGTATCCATATCCACGGACCCATGGGTGAAAATGTGCTCCATACCCTTGCCCAACCGGGTCGGGTATCCAAGGGTATCCAGATCCATGGATAAAATTGCCATCCCTACCTATGATACGTCGACACGTGGCACGACCCAACAGAGGCCCATTCCTGTGAAAAGGCCGGCCTGTTTGACTTGGTCAAAAGGTGGCGGGCCGGCCCATGTAAAGCCTGTTAACGGCATGTTCGCATATAGCCCATTTACAACCCGCTAACCCAAGGCCCGTTACACCCTATACGAATTAGGCCCAATAGCGTCATCTGGGCCACCCAATATGATTCCAGTCCGTTTTCACTTTTGGCCCATGTAGGGCCCATGACGTCTTTCGGCCCATATGAGGCCCTATGTAACTCCTAGCCTATTAACGGCACGTGGTGAAACTGTCCCATAATGAACAGTGTATTACTTTACACCCATTAACGACCCGTGGTTAAACTGGCCCGTAATGAACAGTGTATCACTTTATACCCATTAAGGGCCCGTTATTCCGTTGGGCCGTTTCAAGCCCATGTTATCTTTCGGCCTTCTCAGAGCCCATTTATTCTTGGGCTCATTTCCAGCATTCGTTTACTTACGGCCCGTTACTGTCATTTTCTGCTTATGGGCCAAATTCAGCCCGTGGTTACAGTCGGCCCGTTTGTGGTCCGTTAACACGTTGGGCCGTTTTCATAGCGTCATGAAATACGACCTATTAACGATGGCCCGTTATGTTCGGCCCATGAACGTATGATTCCAACTCTAGCATGTTATTGGCCCATGTTTGGCCAATCGATCATACTGCCCGTATAAGGCCCATTGATGATACGACCCGTAGAAGGCCCATTGTTTCTGCGGCCCGTAGAAGGCCCACTGTTTATACGACCCGTAGAAGGCCCACTGTTCATACGGCCCGTAGAAGGCCCACTGTTTATACGACCCGTAGAAGGCCCACTGTTCATACGGCTTGTAGAAGGCCCACTGTTTCTACGGCCCGTAGGTCCAGTGTCACTACAGTAAATATTAGCCCATGGTTATTGTGGCCTAGTTTTAAAAAATAGGTTATTGCAGCCACTAGCAAACCGCAGAAAAAGAACTACACTGACTACAAGAAAACAAATAAACAAGACAACAAGGAAATAAATAAGCAAGCAACTTACACTAGGCTATCACGGCTATTACACATATTACATCCACTGGGCATCAAAGTTGGCCACCAGTGCAAATATAGGGAATACAGCACCATATAAACGCCGCAGCAAAACAAGTCCAGAACTGAAACCACTTCAGAAGAGCTCAAGAAACAATATCCTGGGTACCCATAATGCTGGCAAGATGCTTAGCAAGCTTATTAACTTTCTCTTGGTTGGCGCTTAAGTCCTCCAGCGCTTGCTATTGCACCAGAAAGTATGCATCTGAATTCTGCAGGGACTTCCTCAGTCCTTCGGCTTCCTGTCGCATAGCATCTGATCGATATCTTTCAACTTGAAGTTGAGACTCAAGAAGCCGAACTAATTCAGGCAACGAGTTCGAAGAGCTGGTGCCCGCAGTGGTAGCCAGTAACACGAACACTACATCAAGACATGACTTTGGGGTTGTCTCAGTGTCCTCAATATAGTTTTTATCAGCTTTCTTGGAGACCAACAGGGATATCTCACTATCTTGAACCTTATCTGCATTACTTCCTTTACCATTGCATAACAGGGTACTCTTCTCCAATATTTTATTCGCGTTCTAAAAGAGAAACAAACAAACACATCTCAGGTTTACAATGTAGTATATCAAACTCATTTTGGTAAACCAGTTCAGTAGTAAGGTGGACAGGATAAAAGCATGAAACAAACATATATCTATGTAGTATGGTCACTGTATGGTCTATATCATTCTAGTTTATGTTGCCAAATCAAGATAGATATAGTTAGAATCATATCTATTTAAGACAAAGTAGCATAGACAAAATATAAGTGTGGGAAACTACATAGCAATAACAACACTTGTAATGTGCATGGCATGAGAACATAACTGTTTATTCAATTGAAACTGAAATCAACATAGAGCAAGTTACAATAGCAAATAGCCAAACACATTGAAGAAATAGGTTTAAAACATACCTGTTGCGCCATTGGAGTTTCAATTGCATCCTTCAAATTTGAAATTGGTTGGTATCAGTAAATACAGTGAGGCAAGAGCAAAGTAGTATGAACCATAGCTACGGAACCTGACCTGAGAACAATTCTTCTTCTGATTTAAGCGTTGACTTTGGGTTCGGAGTGGTGGTCCTCGTGATTTGGGCACTGCAGTTGCCTTACTAACTTCTCGTGTTTGGGTGCTCTGTGGTGGAGACGGTGCTGTGTCAACGGGAACTGGGTGTCTATCTGCTGGGGTTGGGGTTAGAAGGGGTGTAGCTAGTTCTCTGTCCAACTGGGTAGGGGTACAATCTGCATGAGTGTGGGTTATGTGTGGTGGGGCTGATTCTTGGGCAAGTACAACCGTGGTTCTATCTACATCGACAGGTAGCACAATCTTTTCTAAAGACCGTGTTTTTACTCCCACAGATACCGCCATCACTCCCTCCAATTGAAATGGCTGATAAATAAGAAAAGTAATTGAATGTACAGACATTGTAAGATAGACAGGTGCAATGGATAGTAGGGAAGAAAACAGGGCATGAAATAATTCACATTTATGTTGTATAAGCAAACAGAATAGCATGACATAATTTCACATATATGATGGCTAATTAAACAGGATAACATGACACAATTTCGCATGTATGATGGCTAACTAAACAGGATAGAATGACATACTTCAAAATATGATGACTATGTAAACAGGATGACATGACATAACTATACGATGTGTCTATTAAAGTGGTTGGCATGCCATAAATCACAAACATGCCATCGATGGAAATATGATGGCATGATATAATTCACGGATAGAATGACATAATTTAAAATATGATGACTATGTAAACAAGATGAGATGATATACGTATATTATGTCTTTAGAAAATGGGTTGGCATGCCATAATTCAGATACATGCTGTCTATGTAAACATCATGGCATGACATAATTCAAATATATGATTTATATACTAAGGAAGTGAGTAGAGGGCAATTGCATATATGATGTGTCAACTAAGGAGATGGCATTCAATATTGTGTATATGATGTAAAAACTAAGCACTGCAATACAACATATGCATTATATGAGTAATATAACCCTGCCAAGTTTGAGCATACACCTCAGGGGGATAATAGGACTGGTCATCTGCCTCTGAATCCTCCTCTGAAGAGCTATCTGTAACCAGCAAGATATCTACTTCAGCAGGTAGCATTGTCTGCTCTGAAGACCTTGTTTTCACTCCAGATTTCTCCATCACCAATTCAAATGGCTGATGCACAGGAAGAGCAGTTGAATATACAAACATTGTCGACAAAAGCAATGAGAAATACAAAAAAAGGATGGCATGATATAATTCACATATATGACACTGGCCTAAACAGCATGGCATTGCATAATTCACATACATAATGTCTTGCATCAAGATTGCATTGCATAATTCACATATATGGTAATTAGACACTAAACAGGTGGCATTCACACAAAGCATGTCTAAACTAAGCAAATGACATAGCAATGCAAGATACCATACGCACGATATGAGTAACATAACCCTGCCAAGTTAGGGCATGCACCTCAGGGGGGAAATATGACTAGTCATCTGTCTCTGAATCCTCCTCTGAAGACCTTGTCTGCTCTGAGTAACAGCTATCAGTAACCAGCAAGACATGCGCTTCGTCAGATAGCATTGTATGCTCTGAAGACCTTGTTTCCACTCCAGATTTTTCCATGACCGTGCCGAATGGCTGATGCACAGGAAGTGTAATTGAATGTACTAAAATTGTTGACAAATTTAACACATAATAAAAATGATGGCAAGATATAATTCACATATAAGATGACTGGCTAACCAGGGTGGCATTGCAAAATTCACATATATGATGCCTGGTTAGGCAAGATGGCATTGCATGATTCACATATACGATAAAGAAACTAAACAGATGGCATTGACACAAAGCATGTCTAAACTAAGCAGATGACATCTTTAATGTATACAGTAAGCAATGCAAGGCACCATATGCATGATATTACCAACATCAGCATGCCAAGTTAGAGCGAAGACCTCATGGGGTAAATAGGAGTGGTCTTCTCCTTCTGAATCCCCCTCAGAACAGTTATCTTCCTCTTGATTACGATCTGAAATGGGTGGAGGGGGGCTGCCTTTGCGCCCACCATGGAATGACGTCTGCATGATATTTTATTGCCACGCAAGGATCGTCTCTTTTTCTCTACATGATCAGTTCCATTGTGTACAATAACTGGCATGCATAGGAATAAAACATAGTGAGATTATGTAAGGAGTGCATGCACAAATCCAGAGTGATGGTAGCAAACTGTGGATAGACCCAAAACCAATGATACCAGGAAGATAATAGCTTTAGTTAAAAAATACAGATAATGGCTCCTTTAATGTTTGTTTGCACCCAACATGAAACTCATAGTAGACACCGAAGATTAACCAGATAGTAGACAGATAGTACTGATTGCTGCCCCAATATGTACCCCACAACCATTTAAATACTCAAGTTTCAGCATTAGTTTGGACCTGACTCGGAGTCTAATAGGTGAACACGACAATAATGTAGCATGTCATCATATTAAGCGACGCATAACGTAAGCAGACACGGAAGAGTGCGACCTCTCTTGCGGACCCGTGTAGTCCTCAAGGTCATCTGCTCAGTTGATGATGGTAATGCGGTTGTCGTGGCTGCCGGCGGCGGGGAAGAAGATCTGAGGCGGCGAAAGACAGTCTGGAGAGCGGATCCCAGTTGTGGTGAACCCTTCCGTCGTTGGAGAAGCTGAGCTGGGGTGGAACACTGCGCCGCAGGAGCAGGACAAACCACACAAGGTTTTCTTTGACACATATCTGTAACATAAGTAATTGAGTAAGGGTTTGTTTGAATTTGAGGATGCTAACAATGCAGGGATGGGAAATAGACAGGAATAGGATAGGAATGCACGTGCAAAACAGAGAATTTAAAAACACAGGATTTCTGCCAATCTGGGTGTTTGATTCACAACAATTGGAAGATCACTGGATGCAAAAAAGCATGGTGAGATTAAGTCAAACCACAAGAAAATGTACGGTTATAATGCTATTATGCTACTATCTCTTAGTCTTGTGCTTGATGAATAGGAATATGAAAAGGAGGAGAAGTGGAAATTAGAATTCCTACGGTTTTTCTTTCAAGGAGACACTAAAGGAACAAATCCTACAGTTTTCCTTTGCTCCATTCCTTTGCACCAAATTCATGAAAAGTAGTACCATAGGAAACTTTCCAATTCCTATGTTTTTCATTCACTTTTCCTTTCAAGCACTGGTGATTCTAGTAGGCAGGCTTGAGCAAGGAAAATCCTACACTAAAAAAATGTTTTTGTGCTACTTCTATTACTTTGGACCCAGGCCACTGCCATACTAGCTCAACTCCCAGGCCCATCGACAAATGCACAGCTCAAACGCGCAGAGATAAATAATGATGGCGTTCAAGAGAGTCCATCACGGATAGCTAAGTTGTCTGGTACCTCACTGCTTGTCATATAGTAGGATATAATCGTATTTCCCGTTGCTACGAGTGCTCAGTGGACAATATATATAACATGTAGAGTAAAAAAGAGATGCAACAAGTGTACAACCTCTTTGGCGAAGCCATGTCGATCTCAGCGTGATTTGGTCGGCCAGTGAGGATGCTCCGGCTGACTTTGCTGTCGGAGGAGGTGAAGAAGATCTTAGGCGTCTGGAGATGGAGCCCGAGGTACTGCTCCGCTGTGATCGAGGGTTTCGTCGTTGGAGCAGCTCCAGTTAGTTTTACGACGCCGAGGCTGAAGCAGGACAAGAGAGACAATGAACAACGTTAACCTGAGTGGAATTCTAATAGCATCTCCAATACATGACGTAAAATACATAACACAAAGTGCTAGATGTAAAATACATAAGCCGCTCATCTCTGAACTTAACTGTCGAAACTGAACTTAACTGTCGAAACTGAACCAAACTGTCAAAACTGAATTTTGCTGTAGAAACTGAATTTTCCTGTCGAAACTGAACGCACTAGCAAGGTGAGGCTACTTGTCGGTCGACTGACTTTTTCATCTCTGGTCAGTCGATTTTGCAGTCGTTGGATATGAAATCAAGGGCTTGCGGTTCATCTTCAACCTCCACCCCCCTGAGCCGCCAGCCACCACCAGCCAAACAGCAGCCCCCCGCCACCCGCGACCGGCGGTGCACCGCCCCGCCCGCCCCGAAAACACTCCCCACCGCCGGTCCGTCGCCACCCCGGCCATCCCTCTAGCCGCCCCCGTGCCGAGCTTTTTCTCCGGCGATCCCCACGCCACCGCCCCCATCCTGAACCCTAAGATAGATAGTGGGGTACCTCTCCGGCGAGCCCCCTCCCCGCTGCGGCTGGTTCTTCCTTCACCCCGGCGAGCCCACCCCTTGAAAATCGACTGACCCAAAAGTCGATTCAGTCGACTGAAGTGTAGCCAAATTGGAGCAACATCGCAAGCAAGAGCAAGAGCGAGAGCAGCAGCGCGAGCAAGAGCAATAGCAAGAGCAGACCAGGCAGGGGACCAAGAGCAAGAGCAGAGCAGCAGCGCGAGCGAGAGCTAAAGCAGCAGCAGCTCCTACTGATGTGGACGTCGCCGCCGAGGGAGCGACGCCATGGAGGAAGTGGCCGGCGCCGCCGCCGTGGATGGAGCCGCGTCGTGTCGTCTCGGGACCAGCGCCGACAGCACTATGAGATCGAATCAAGAAGAAAATGGGGCGATTAGTGTACAACCTCTTTGGTAGCGCCGATTAGGCCGCAGCTTCATCCGAGGAAATGGTGATGATGATGCTCTTCGGTGGTGCAGGTGAAGACGGCGGTGTGGGAATGGAGGTGGCGCGAAAGACGAGGGGAATGTCGGGGCAGCTCCTTGGAGGTGGAAGATGGGGTGGCTGAACCGGCGGGATGATGAGATCGACGACGGATCCTCATCCGGTACGGTGGATGAGGGACGTCGAGGTGTTTCTGTGGACGACATCATCGGGGAAGAGGCTCCGGCTGGGTGGCGGACGGAGCAGGGTGTGGGGTTTCATCGTGGGTTTTCGCGGCCTCGGTGTAGGAATGGGTGGGCGGATGGGATGGCAGTGGGGAACCATGGCTTAGAGACGCGCTTGTCCGAAATGTGGGGTAAGTTATGAAAGTACCCCCCCACCGATTTGAGGCGGTTCTTTCGGCTCAGGGGTACCACGGGAATTTCGCGTGTCGGGATTTCACAGGAGGTGGGAGTTTTCGCCCGTGTTATAATTTCGGAATAGCAAGGCGCGGGTTGAGATGGAGGGAGTTGTCGGAGCACAACGAGACAAAGATATATCTTAAATATTTCGGGCTAACAAGGCGTGGGTTGAAGAGGCAGGAGTTTCGCAGCATGATAGACAGAGACGTTAGCTTCAATTTTCGGCATAACAAGGTGCGGCTTGAAATTTCGGAAGAACAAGCTTAACGTGTACCAAAAAAAGACAATTTGCACCTCAACACGCACAACACACACAAACACCATTTAGACTAGAGTAAGGTACACGTGCATTGCACGCATGAGATTTGGCAACCAAATTATGAATAAATACCACATTATAGCATGCAAGCTTTGAGTCATATATGCATGATGTAGATGTTCGTTTAATTCTTATAGTTCATTTCATTCAAATTCATCTAGTTTTTATAAGAAAGCTAATCTATTTTAAGATTCATGGAATTATGTGTTGTAAGACATAAAGTAAAAACAAATAATGCCAAATCATGTAGAAAAACATTTGGGCAATTCTGATACGGAAGATTTTAGAACAAATAAGAAGTGCTTGTGTTTTGATGTGTGTGCATTATGCTTAAGTTCAACCATGGAGTCTTCTAGATTATACATGTGGCGAAATCTGGTGGAATCTAGATGATATCCAACGGCCAATAGTGCTCAAATTTGCCATCTTTGGACCATCAGATTCGCCTCATCCAACGACCATCTTTCAAAGTTAAAGTTACCCGCACACAATATAAAAATATATATAATATAATATATATAGGGGTATAGATATAGATATGTGATGCGAAAGCCGCCCATCATCTCCAATTAGAATAGTGTGTCCATGCACGGATGCGACGTGGGCAAATGATGTCTGCCATCGGTATCTCAAATTCAAATCAGTCTGACCTTGTTCAATGTGTATACATTACAACATGCTCGTTTCCAAACCACACCGCATAGATCTCCGTTATATTCATGCATGCATGGGTTTCAAACATCAAGATCTCTTATTCAAATATTTGAATTCAACTTTACATTGTCTATGACCTCACCTATTCTTTTACACCCACGCAGTAGTCTTCTCTTTATAATTGTACCACTAACTTTCTCTCGTGCATGCATGCACACACACTACCAGTCGACATTATCTATCGCACGCATGCAATCTTTTTCTTCAGGTCGGTCTCCCATGAAGGCACACACCCACACACATCCCCTCTCCATCATACCGGGCATTCTTTATCTCTCACGCGTGTATGCGCAACGATCGATGTTCCTCTATGTATGTGTGTATATAGCTAGGTCTTTCATAGTTTTCCACACAAACCGATCAATCGATATATCCAGTGAGGTCTCACCCTCTTTCCCACGTCCACATCGATCAATCTATACCTATATATATAGGATTAACATAAATAGCTAATACACCCACATTAATTATATATCCAACGTCCCCCTCTCATCATCCATGCCTTCTGCTTCATCTCTCAGACGCGTGCACAATGGCGAAGACAGGGGCAGTAAGGGCCCTGCCCCCCCTAACATCACTATATATCGAGGCTAATATGAATGTGATCATTAGACAATTGCTGCTAAAAAAGGTTTAATTTCATGAATTGACCCTCCTCGTAAAGGATTAGCAATGCTTGCCCCCCTAGCTCATTTATTTTTCATGGCTCCGCCATTGCGTGCAACAGCGCACGTGTTCGCCCCCTCTCTCTAAATATCGATCTCGCACTTGTGCATTCCTTCATAGTCTCCCTCCACTCGGCCCCTCGCACCATCTTCTAGCCCCCCACCGGATTTTGCCACATGTACAATCTAGCAGACTCCATGGTTGAACTTAAGCATAATGCACAAACCTCAAAACAACAGTGGTTCTCTTTTGTTCTAGAATCTTCCGTATCATAACTGCCCAAACTTTTTTTCTAGTTGAATTGCTATTACTTTTTTTACTTTATGCTTTACAACGCACAATTCCATGAATCATAAAATAGATTAAGGGCTTCTTTGATTCAAAGGATTCTCAAAGGAATTTTGGAGGATTCTAATCATTAGGAATTTTTCCTATCTTGGTTGTTTGATTCGTAGGATTGTAAACCATAGGAATTTTTCCATATGATTCATTTGCACTAGATTTCATAGGAAACATCCCATCCACTCAAACCTCTTTGAAAGAATTCTGTGTTTTTTCTATGCACAATCAAACACTCGTACAATCCTGTAGGATTCAAGACGACATTCCACTATAATCCCATGTTTTTCCTATTCACGCGTTCTTAGGTTTTTTATAAAAACTAATTGATTTTGAATGAGATGAACTATAAGAATTAAACAAAGGGCTACATCACGCATATATGACTCAGAGCTTACATGCTATAGTGTGGTATTTATTCATAATTTGGTTACAAAATCTGATGCGTGCAATGCATGTGTACCTTACTAGTACTTCGAGTATGTGCAAAACACGTAAATTAGAATACCAATGGCATGCTACACAGTGTCTCTCTTACAGTCATGAAGCCACGTGGAACATGTGGAGGCGTTGTCGCGACCTCCTTGCGTGGATTGATCACAGTGACGTGTTGCTGGTTCCAGAAGAATGTACTTGTCCTCCCTGAGCCATACTGGCGGTACATGCACGGAGCAAAGATGTGCATGCACGCCACGCACACACTCATTCCCTCGCACGCACACGCGGGTACACGGGCGGACGCAATTTTGTACCAAGATCCACCCCATGTGATAATTTGACGCGTATGAAGTCGTTCACTCCATTGATGGTCAATTAATACAGCGCATGCAAATTGAGTGGATGTGAGGGCGGAAGAAAGACATTATTACTCCACTGCGTGCATGCGAATAGTTAAATCATGGGTTGCTAGTAGTACTTCCATTGGTCTCCTTCGTATTTTGTGCCAATTTTTGACAGTAACATAATATTTACGCATTTGAGCAGTGTAGTACTTGAAATTTATGTTCTGCTAAACTCATCGGGAGCCGTTTCGGGCCTCGAAACCAAAACCATCAATTAATTTTTACCTTGTTCCCATCACATTCGAAAGCCTGCTCACACCTACTAGTACGTACCAAACCTGAACGTGTTCCCACTATATAGGTATTAGTACTACTAGTGCTAGTACTTAGGTTATAAAAAGGGGAACTACCTAACCGAAAATTACTCTACCTTTCCTCATCATAAGTGCTTCTTCTTCGTCCGTCGTTGCCATGGCCGGTGAGCAGAGCTCTAGGTCAAGAACTACTCGTAACAAGGGAGCGGCAACCAAGGCTGTAGAAAAAAAGAGGGCTCGCCGCCATGCAGAGATCTCGAAAGATCTCTCACGGGCAGGCGATGGCTCCCAGGAGCGCCCTAGCCACGGAGGCGGACATGCTGAGCCGGTGGAGCTGGATTCGTTATCCCTCGACGGCATGCCCGATCAGCTCAATAAGCACCTCAATAAGCAGAAGGAGTTCATCCAAGGCTTGACGGAGTTGCTGAAGGAGAGCCTCGACGACATGCCCGCTGAGCTCAATCAGCAGGGGGAGTTGACCGCCGGCTTGGTGATGCTGCTGAAGAAGAGCATTGCCTCGGAGAAGAAGGCAATCGGCGAAATCCTGCGACTTCAGGAGGACAAGGCGAAGCTCTGCCACGAGATCGACCTGTTGAAGGAGAAGATCGCGGGCTGGAAGAAGCTGCATGAGAATAGTAGTTCCTCGATGAAGCTGCTGCAGGCCCTCATCACGGAACAGAAGTAGGAGTTGGCGAAGCTCTGCATCGAGCACCCGGCTACTATCAAGGTACGTAATGTGGCCGTGGAACAGATGATGAAGGCTCACGTCGAGAAATCCCGCGTCATGGACAGAATGAAGAAGATGGCGGAGGAGACGCGCAAGGAGATGGAGGTCGTGGAGGTGATGAAGAAGCAGTTACGACTCCGTGGCGAATTAGATCATTTGGGGTGATAATCTTCCTTCTTCTTTTGCTGCTGTGTTTCATCTTTTGCTTCGGGTGTTTCGCCGCACATGTCACGTTCTCTACGAGGCATGAATAGAACAATGGTTTTTGTTTTTTGAGGGAATGAATAGAACAATGCTAACAATGAGATGACTAGCAAATTAGATCATTTTTATCGCCATATGGCACTGGGCTGCCGTGTTTCATGCTCCTTCGTCGCGGTACTACTCCAGTGGAAAACTTGAGTATACCGCATGGTTCTTTGCTCCTCCTCGATCAGGTCGTTGGTGAATTTATACGAGCAGTCAAATCACAAGGCCCCGCCTTCCAGCAGTAATGAGCCATCAAATCACAAAGGCCCTCGCCTCTCGTGAAACCGACCAAGCTAGACTGCCCCGCCCTCTAGCCTTTTAAAAAATGTATACTTTTGTACAACAGTAGTATCGATGGATTGCACCATGGAGCAAAACTTGAAATAAAAAAAGGTGGTACATATAGAGAGCGCTCGTCGCCAAATTATGCATATAGTACTATTAAAAAGGCTAGTCACAATAATGGTGTCCAGCACAACCCACCCCTCAAATAAAACTAAGCACCCTGGAATTCTTTGACAAAACTAAGCACCCTGTAATTCTTTGACAACTAAACTGCTAGCTATATGATCTTGGCCATATATATTGTACGTATATAATGTGAAGAAACGAGTGGTAGTACTATACCAACTAAAAGATGAAATGTAAGAAATACTAGCATGTACTTACTGAAGAGTTAAAGTAACAAGAAGAAACATAGCATAGTTCTGCTAGGGGCTCAGCACAACACACCCCTCAAATTAAATTAAGCACACCTGAAATTAAACTTTGCAACTATTCCGGTAGACACTGCATTAGAACCACCATGAGCAACGACACTGCACCTTACTCGGAGTCCTCGTCCACGTACTCGACTTCGTCCTTGTCCCTCTTCCTCTTGGCCGATACTTCTTTGCTTGAACCACCAACTTGGCTATTGCTCTTCATCCAACCCTTGTAGATATTGAAACAAAGGTAGCCATCCATTGCAGCGTACTGGATGTGGTCTATATCTAGTACACTCCGCAGCCATGCATGACGATGAAACATGTATGGAGGTTTCTCTAGTTTACCGTACGAAGGATGAACTATGTCTCCTGCCAGGGTCAGCATTGAAGGCTGAGGAGAGGACACCAACCAATTCTTTTGGAGGTAGAAGGTGTTGCCTACAACGAGGCCTATCCAACGCAGGACTTCTTTGTCGTTACCAAAGTCTACAGTAACGAATTTGACTAGGTTGCTCTCGAGGAAGTCCTTAAAATCCTGGCACTCAACATCGGCATGGCATATGTGGTAGACCAAGCATAAGTCATGCACGCAAACATGGATCACGGCGGGATTCTTCCTCTCTTCGTCCTTTAGATCCTTCTCTCGTCCCATGACTGTGGTGTACTCAACATCTAGCCTAGTGACCCACTCATCATCTGAGTCTTCGAACATGTGTCTGAAGCGAGAAAGGCATCCTTTCACCGTCACGGAAGAACGGGTGTAGATGACGTCGAACTCATCACCGGTGATGGTTCTAACCTTGTACTCACTGCCGATCGGGGAGATTTGGGATGCCGTGGATTTGGGAGGAGGGTTAGGATTAGTGGAACTGCCGTAATGTGAATGGACGGGACGACTAGGTGCGAACCGTCGTAGTATTAAAGGACGTGCAGGGACGAGTAGGAGCGAACTGCCAGCGTGCGAACGGCAGGGTAGTGGCTTTCCATTCTCCCATGATACGGGCTTCCGAGAGCCCTTGGATCGGAGATCAACCGGTTACATGGCATGATTCTAGACCTATGGGTGAATATCCTATCCTGGAAGGTTATTCTGCAAATTTTCAGCAACTTAGCATGCGACCGTTTGATCTCAGATCCAAGGGCTGCCAGCAGCCCGTATCATGGTCGTGCCTACCACGACCGTCGCGTCGCTCGCGCGGTCGCGCCCTTGGAGATTTAACACGGTGTGTTAGGCTATCTGATGTTGGCATGTCATACATAGTCATCACTTAGTCACTCATACTACAACAAGGTTGGCTATAAGTTTATTTTTTTACTCCTCTCTATCTCTTTCTTCGTACACCCTCCGTCCCATAATATAAGAACGTTTTTGACACTAGTGTAGTGCCAAAAACATTCTTATATTATGGGACACAAGGAGTACTAGTATTTATTGCATTTGCCAAGGAGTGACCTCTTCCAATGAAATGGTGTTGCTAAGTTTGCTTCCTTTAATTAGCTATAGACTCAAAATTGTCTTTTCACCTAGGTACACGCGCTTAGCACCGTTTCTTCCTTGGGTCACCAAACTAGTCTCTCTGTTCTTGATTAACTTGCCACATCAGACTTTATGCCTATGTGGCAAGCTTAAGCACATGTAGGAGCAAGTAAGGTGCCCGTCCGTTGCACGGAAGAGTGAAATGCATTGATCGGGGTGTTGTTTATTTTGACAAAGGATGTGGGGGTCATCTCATGTGTAACATGTATAGATAGGTTTCTTCGTCGGATATTATTTCATCTCTAGAGCTCAGAAACATCCGGGTGAAATAGACAAAAAAGTATCTTTTGCAAACAAAAGCGTTCAACTGTTCAACCTGCATCCAAAACTTGTGAAGAAATAACTCTTATTGTGCTTTGCAGGAAATGGTTCATCATAAGTGTTTCACCGGTACTGTAGTAAAAATTCATGCATGGAAGATTCTAGACTAAACCATAAATGGATACACTTTTATTCATGCGCGATACTCCAATAGAGCAAGATCATGCATGGAAGTCTCCACATGCTTAGACGGCCGATTACATTGAGCAAAGACTAATGATCAACATTTAACTTAGTAATGCATATGTCCGGGTGAACCTCCTTGGAGTCCCCGTGCACATTGTTGGGGGTCAAATAATACCATGCGTCTTCCATGTCCACATCGGCGGGAACGTCCCAGCTCGGCAGAGTCCAAGTCAGCTTGACGTAGCCAGTGTCGCCGCCCACGGACCTTCGAGGGGTAGTAATAGTGAGCACGCACCCGTACATCAGCCTCGTGTCAGTGTCAGTGTTAGCGGCATCGCCCCTGACACAGACTACAGAGATGTGGCGGCGGCAGGGTAGTGGATTTCCATTCTCCCATGATACGGGCTTCTGAGAGCCCTTGGATCGGAGATCAAACGGTTGCATGGCGTGATTCTAGACCTATGGGTGAATATCCTATCCTGGAGGGTTATTCTGCAAATTTTCAGCAACTTAGCATGTGACCGTTTGATCTCAGATCCAAGGGCTGCCATCAGCTCGTATCATGGTCGCGCCTACCATGACCGTCGCGTTGTTCGCGCGGTCGGGCCCTTGGAGGTTTAACACAGTGCGTTAGGCTATCTGATGTTGGCATGTCATACATAGTCATCACTTAGTCACTCATACTACAACAAGGTTAGCTATAAGGTTAGTCATCACTTAGGTGAAAATTTTACTACTCCCTCCTTTTATTCCTCGTCCCTACTACGTACGTACTTTGGTTAGTACTCCCTCCATTTACTTATACAAGGCCACTATAAAAAAATACATTTTGCATCTATACAAGGCCACAAATAGTAATTGAGCCTTTCCAGTTTATGGCTCAATTTCAAAATCTCTCCAACCAAGGTAGACGGTGAGTGGTTGAATTAATTTCGTAGTTTGCACATTACGCTCGTTTTTCTCAAGAAGTTATGTTTACCGAGGCATTAATTAGAACGAATGCATGAATGACCACTAAATTTCCATGAACTTGTACATGCATTGGTTAGTTTCCTCTTGACACTGCTTGCGTCGGGTGATCTAACGCACCTCGAAATCCAACATGTAATGGTACTACTACTAGTATAGTAGAATTGAGACTTATCAAACGGAAAAATGAATGTTTTTAGATGAGCCCTATAAACCCTAGTGGGTACGTACTCCGTAAAAACAGATTTTTCCAAAACTAAGTCGCTCCCTTTCATGAATTCTGTAGTATACTCCTCCGTTGACGCTCCCTTTCATGAATTCTGTACTTCCTGTCGCCGACATGTGGGACATATAGCAACCGGGTCGACGTGTCAAGCACCAAATAACAGTGTAGAACAGCAGGGGGGACGCACCCCACCCGTACCGGCCCAGTAGTAGTAATGAGCAATGAGACGTCAAATCACAATGCCTCACCTTCCCAGACGGACGAAGCAACCACTATTTCACACTTCGGTTCAACATCATCTCAAACCACGTACTAGTATTGCTTCTGCCTCAAGAGGGACACGCGCATCGCCTTGGTACATCATGACACGTGGGACCGCATGACAGGCCATGCTCCCCCGCCGATCGCTCGGTAAAATCACCTCATTTTTACTATACTTCCTTTGGATTGGTTTACTACATGGCATGCACGTCGTTCTAGGTTGAGAATTTAACTGGATATATATATATATATATATATGTGTGTGTGTGTGTGTGTGAGGAACAATATGCTAGCCTTTTAAAAAATGTATACTTTTGTACAGTAGTACTATCGATGGATTGCGCCATGGAGCAAAAATTGAAATTTAAAAAAAAAGGTGGTACATATAGAGAGCGCTCGTCGCCAAATATGCATATAGTACTATTAAAAAGCTTGTACGTGCTTAATTGGGGTGCTAAATTCTATTAAAGAAATACTAGTACTAGTATGTACATACTGAAGAGTTAAAGTAACGAGAAGAAACATAACATAGTTCTGCTGGGGGCTCAGGACAACACACCCCTCAAATTAAACTAAGCACACCTAAAATTAAACTATGCAACTAATCCAGTAGACACTGCATTAGAAGTTTAGAACCACCATGAGCAACGACACTGCCACCTTACTCGGAGTCCTCGTCCACGTCCTCGACTTCGTCCTTGTCCCTCTTCCTCTTGGCCGATACTTCTTTGCTTGAACCACCAACTTGGCAGTTTCTCTTCATCCAACCCTTGTAGATATTGAAACAAAGGTAGCCATCCATTGCAGCGTAGTGGATGTGGTCTATATCTAGTACATTCCGCTACCATGCATGACGATGAAATGTGTAATGATGTTTCTCCAGTTTACGGTACGAAGGATGAACCATGGCTCCTGCCAGGGTCAGCATTGAGGGCTGACGAGAGGGCACCAGCCGATTCTTCTGGAGGTTGAAGGGGTTACCTACAACGAGGCCTATCCAACGCAGGACTTCTTTGTCGTTCTTAAAGTCTACAGTAACCAATTTGACTGTTTTGTCCTTGAGGAAGTTCTTAAAATCCTGGCACTCAACGTCGGCATGGCATATATGGTAGACCAAGCAAAGGTTATGTACGCAAATCTAGATCACTGCGGGCTTCTTCCTCTCTTCGTCCTTTAGATCCTTCTCTCGTCCCACAACTATGGTGTACTCAACATCTAGCCCAGCGACCCACTCATCATGTGAGTTTTCGAACATGCGTCTGAAGCGAGAAAGGCATCCTTTCACCGTCGCGGAAGTACGGGTGTAGATGACGTCGAACTCATCGCCGGTGATGGTTCTAACCTTGTACTCACCGCCGATCGGGGAGATTTGGGACGCCATGGATTTGGGAGGAGGGTTAGGATTAGTGGAACTGCCGTAATGTGAATGGACGGGACGACTAGGAGCGAACCGCCGTAGTATTAAAGGACGTGCGGGACGAGTAGGAGCGAACTGCCAGCGTGCGAACGGTAGGGTAGTGGCTTTCAATTCTCCCATGATACGGGCTTCCGAGAGCCCTTGGATATGAGATCGAACGGTTGCATGGCGTGATTCTAGACCTATGGGTGAATATCCTATCCTGGAGGGTTATTGTGCAAATTTTCAGCAACTTAGCATGCGACCGTTTGATCTCAGATCCAAGGGCTGCCAGCAGCCCGTATCATGGTCGCGCCTACCATGACCATCACGTCTCTCGCGTGGTCGCTCCCTTGGAGATTTAACACGGTGCGTTAGGCTATCTGATGTTGGCATGTCATACATAGTCATCACTTAGTCACTCATACTACAACAAGGTTGGCTATAAGTGTTTTTTTACTCCTCTCTTCTCTTTCTTCGTACTCCCTCCGTCCCATAATATAAGAACGTTTTTTACACTAGCTAGTGTAGTGTCAAAAATGTTCTTATATAATGGGACACAGGGAGTACTAGTATTTATGGCATTTGCCAAGGAGTGACCTCTTCCAATGAAATGGTGTTGCTAAGTTTGCTTCATTTAATTAGCTATAGACTCAAAATTGTCTTTTCACCTAGGTACACGCGCTTAGCACAGTTTCTTCCTTGGGTCACCAAACTAGTCTCTCTGTTGTTGATTAACTTGCCACATCAGACTTTATGCCTATGTGGCAAGCTCAAGCACCTGTAGGAGCAAGTAAGTACAATAGTGCACTTTACATGGCATTTTTGCATATATGGAGGAAAGAGAGGCAAGGAAAAAGTGGAGAAGTGGGCTCTCATGCAAGATCCAACCTCTACTACATGGTGGAGCATTGGGAGAGGCACCTGTATGGAGGTGATCAGGAATCGGGATACTCACACCGGTCGTAGCGCCGCAGTAAAAATGATAATGGCAAGTCAAATCACGGGGCCCCACCTGTCCAGCAGTAACTCGCTGTCAACTCACACAGCCCTACGTTTGCAGCAGCCTACTCCCTCGTCTTCTCGCATCTCTGTCGAACCGACTAGGCGGAACTGTCCCGCCGCCTACCGGGCAGGAAAAGCCCCGCCCTCGACTTTTAAATAGTATACAAATACTAATTTTGTATCCATGGAATGCGCCCGCGCCATGGAGCAAAGCGTCTAGAAAACGGCGGTACACATGTACGGAGTATACAACACGCCCGTCTGGGGTGCGTCGCACCCCAGACGGTCGGTCGGTCTGCCACGCTGCTCTCCGAATGGAATGCACATCATATTGCGTTCGCACACACATGTGGGATGGCAATTGAGAACCGACCATAGGCACACTCCCCGGCCCCGCAAGTCGGGTGACTTAATAGAAGAGGGAGACGAGCGATAGTACTAGAGAAGTGTTGTACTACGTTGGTGCCTGGAGGATCCCTGCAAGACACGGAAGATCAGTTCATCCATGCATGTGACCAGACTCCAGCAGACACGCCTGGATTGGCTATCGTCTACATATCGTGCAGGTTGTGTTGTACATGGCTGTAGTTGTGGTGAGAAATCTAAAAAAAGGTTTCTTGTCATCTCGCAAAATTATGTGTCATGTGCTTCGGATCACTGCGAGGGTTAAACAATGACAACTGAGTTGGGCTAGTCATTGGGGGCACATGCACGAACAGTGACTACTCGGCTGCCATCTAGGTCAAGCCGGCTATGTTAATTAGGACATCTATCAACGGACCCCTTTGCTACGAGTTTATCTTTAATTTGAGCTTTGTTCCTCGTCTAGTTTGTCCGTCGGGATTCATGTTGTCTCCTTTGGGCAGTGAGGTTATGATTTCTTGTCATGTGGCATTTTTTCGTGTTATATGTTATAATCCGATGCTTCAGATCAAAATGACGACAACTGCGCCTCCGGGCCACGTGCATGAAGACTTCTCGACAGTCATTGACGAGGTCAAGCCGGCTCCGGTAGACAAAAGAAAACTAAGTACTACTCCACTATATAGGCAGGAGCCTCCGCGCTTTCTTGCTAGTGTTGCTCTCTTCACACTGTCTCGGCCTCTCCAGATCTAAACACGACAGCGGTGTCCACACTCTCTCTCTCTGCTCACCGCTGGTCATAGATCCAGCCGGATCCTCTCCACCGGGGAAGGTGAGAAGGTGCAACGTTCACGCGGTCGTCCTTAGCGACGGCTCTTACCCACTACTGGGCGCATCCTGATCAGCCTGCCTTTCCATTCTCTCCCAAGCAGCACTGGCGAGGGAGGGCCTCCGACCCCTTCTTCCTTGCTGCCGTAGTGTGGGCAGAACCGGCCTCCCGCCGCCCACCTAGCGACATCTCGGCGACCATCAGGTATAACTTCCTTCGAAACCGGCCTTGCTCTACTTCCCGAGCTCCTGACGTCGTTGCATTTGTAACTTTTACTATTTCTCAGGCCCCTTCGTAGATAGGATCGATCGGCTGTTCGAAAACCACCTAATTTTTTTACGTTTAAGAGGTAAAACTAGTTCATGCACTCGAATCTAGTACTACTTGGTTCAAAAAATGAAGAAAGGGGGTGGGGGTGGGGGAGGATTTGTTACCTGAATCTAGGACTTGGTCGAAAGTGGAAATAATGGGGGCGAAAAGTAGTAGAGACTGGCTATCCAACTGGTCTCTAGGTCTAATTGGGAAATAAAGGGAAGCGTAGTACAAACTCAATATAAACCCGATCTATTGGTTGAAAAAGGAAAGAAAGTGGGGACTGGGGGACAAGTCAACAGAGTAAGTCCAACACTAGATTTGCTAGCCTCACACAGTATAAGGTGGCTATACCGAACAAAAATGGGACTGAGGGAGTCCCGGATTAGGTGGTGTCTGGATGCCCGGACTATGACCTTTGGCCGGACTCCCAGACTATGAAGATACAAGATTGAAGACTTCATCCCGTGTCCGGATGGGACTTTCCTTGTTGTGGAAGGCAAGCTTGGCGATACGATATGTAGATCTCCTCCCATTGTAACCGACTCTGTGTAACCCTAGCCCTCTCCGGTGTCTATATAAACCGGAGGGTTTTAGTCCATAGGACGAAAAACAATCATACCATAGGCTAGCTTCTAGGGTTTAGCCTCTCTGATCTCGTGGTAGATCTACTCTTGTACTACCCATATCATCAATATTAATCAAGCAGGAGTAGGGTTTTACCTCCATCGAGAGGGCCCGAACCTGGGTAAAAACATCGTGTCCCTTGTCTCCTGTTACCATCCGCCTAGACGCATAGTTCGGGAACCCCTACCCGAGATCCGCCGGTTTTGACACCGACATTGGTGCTTTCATTGAGAGTTCCTCTGTGTCATGACCTTGAGGCCCGATGGCTTCTCCGATCATCAACAACGATGCGGTCCAGGGCGAGATTTTCCTCCCCGGACAGATCTTCGTATTCGGCGGCTTTGCACTGCGGGCCAATTCGTTTGGCCATCTGGAGCACATTGAAAGTTACACCCCTGGCCATCAGGTCAGATTTGGAAGCTTAAACTACACGGCTGACATCCGCGGAGGCTTGATCCTCGACGGATTCGAGCCACAACCAAGCGCGCCCCACTGCCGTGACAGGCATGATCTAGCACTGCCGCCGAACAGTGCCCCGGAGGCCGCCCTAGTGTCCGCTCCGACCTTTAGCTCGGAGCCAACTGCGCCAATCGAGGATGGATGGTTGGACACCGCCTCGGGGGCTGCAATCTCTATGGCGATCGAGCCAAATACCAGCCCTGTCCTTTGCGAAGCTCGTGACTCCAAGGTGCCGGACTCCTTTCCGGACTCCGAACCTTCCGCACCCCTGCAGATCGAACCCAATTGGGCGCCGATCATGGAGTTCACCGCCACGGACATCTTTCAGCACTCGCCCTTTGGCGACATCTTGAATTCATTAAAGTCTCTCTCTTTATCAGGAGAGCCCTGGCCGGACTACGGTCGACAAGGTTGGGATGCGGACGACGAGGAAATTCGAAGCCCACCCACCACCCACTTCATAGCCACTGTCGATGATTTAACCGACATGCTCGACTTCGACTCCGAAGACATCGATGGTATGGACGACGATGCAGGAGACGACCAAGAACCAGCGCCTATAGGGCACTGGGAAGCCACCTCGTCATATGACATATACATGGTGGACACCCCAAAAGAAGGGAATGGCGATGGAACAACGGAGGATGACCCCTCCAAGAAGCAGCCTAAGCGCCAGCATCAGCGGCGCCACTCTAAATCCCGCCAAATCAAACATGACGATTCTGGCACCGGAGACAATAACACCCCGGACAGTGCCGAAGACAACCCCCTCCAGCAGGATTCAACACGTGAGGATGGAGAAGCCAGCCCTCATGAGAGAGCGGCAGACAGAGAGGTCGAGGACGATAATTACATGCCTCCCTCCGAAGACGAGGCAAGCCTCACCGACGACGAATTTGTCGTGCTCGAGGATCCCGTCGAACAAGGGCATTTCCAACGTAGGCTTATGACCACGGCGAGTAGCCTCAAGAAAAAACAGCAGCAGCTTAGAGCTGACCAAGATTTGCTAGCCGACAGATGGACTGAAGTCCTCGCTGGCGAAGAGTATAAACTCGAACGCCCCTCCAAGAGCTACCCAAAGCGTAGGCTACTACCCCAATTAGAGGAGGAAGCACCTAAACCTACATCACCAGCGTATGATGCGGCCGACCGGCCACCTCGTGGCCGTGATAGAGAGGCCTCTCTGCCATCCATTCAAGCCGAACCCCGGCACCGGTCGAAAAATAACCAGGCACGGGGAAATGCGCCAGACCTGCGAGACATATTGGAGGACAAGGCACGGATCGCGTGGGTGCCCCACGACACGTGACAATAACCATCACGCCGGATATGGCAAATACGGCCAGGCTGAACACGACAGGCGAAGTTCGTATGAGCTACGTCGTGATATAGCCCAGTACAAAGGCGCCGCACACCCACTATACTTCATAGATGAAGTAATGGATCATCAAATCCCCGAGGGTTTTAAACCCGTGAACATCGAATCATACGATGGCACAATAGATCCTGCGGTATGGATCGAGGATTATCTCCTTCATATCCACATGGCCCGCGGTAATGATCTACATGCTATCAAATACCTCCCACTCAAGCTTAAAGGACCAGCTCGGCATTGGCTTAACAGCTTGCTAGCAGAGTCAATTGGTTGCTGGGAGGACCTGGAATCCGCATTCCTCGAAAATTTTCAAGGCACCTATGTGCGACCACCAGACGCCGATGACCTAAGCCACATAATTCAGCAGCCAGATGAATCGGCCAGACAATTCTGGACACGGTTCCTAACCAAGAAAAATCAAATAGTCGACTGTCCGGACGCAGAGGCCCTCATAGCCTTGAAACATAACATCCGTGACGAATGGCTTGCCCGGCACCTAGGACAGGAAAATTCGAAATCCATGGCAGCCCTCACGACACTCATGACCTGCTTTTGTGCGGGAGAAGACAGCTGGCTAGCCCGTAGTAATAACATGAACAAGACCCCTGGTAATTCGGATACCAAGGACAACAATGGTAGGTCGCGTCGCAACAAGCACAAGAGCCGCATTAACGGCGACAATGCGGAGGATACGACAGTTAATGCCGGATTCAGAGGCTCTAAACCCGGTCAGCGGAAAAATCCATTCAAAAGAAATACCTCGGGCCCGTCCAGTTTGGACCGGATACTCGATCGCTCGTGCCAGATACACGGCACCCCCGAACAACCAGCCAATCACACCAACAGGGATTGTTGGGTGTTCAAGCAGGCAGGCAAGTTAAGTGCCGAAAACAGAGACAAGGGGCTGCATAGCGATGACGAGGAGGAGCCCCGTCCGCCGAACAATAGAGGACAGAAGGGTTTTCCCCCACAAGTGCGGATGGTAAACATGATATATGCAACCCACATCCCCAAAAGGGAGCGGAAGCGTGCACCCAGGGACGTATATGCATTGGAGCCAGTCACCCCAAAGTTCAACCCATGGTCCTCCTGCCCGATCACTTTTGATCGAAGGGACCACCCCAGTAGCATCCGTCACGATGGATTTGCCACATTGGTTCTAGACCCAATCATTAATGGATTTCACCTCACTAGAGTCCTCATGGACGGCGGCAGTAGCCTGAACCTGCTTTATCAGGATACAGTGCGAAAAATGGGCATAGATCCTTTAAGGATTAAACCCACAAAGACGACATTTAAAGGCGTCATACCAGGTGTAGAGGCCAACTGTACAGGCTCAGTTACACTCAAAGTGGTCTTCGGATCCTCGGATAATTTCCGAAGCGAGGAGTTAATCTTTGACATAGTCCCGTTCCGCAGTGGCTATCACGCCCTGCTCAGACGAACCGCATTTGCAAAGTGCAATGCGGTGCCGCACTACGCATACCTCAAGCTCAAGATGCCAGGCCCTCGAGGAGTCATTACGGTCAATGGAAATACCGAATGCTCTCTTCGAATAGAGGAGCACACGGCAGCCCTCGCGGCGGAAGTACAAAGTAGCCTCTCAAGGCAATTCTCCAGTCCGGCTGTTAAACATCCGGACACCGTCAAGTGCACCCGAAGTAACCTACAACAAGACCGTCTGGCACGTTCCGAGCAAGCATAGCAGTGCGGCCCCAACCCCAGCCCTCGCGAGCTTGCGAAACCAGTACCACGCGTACATAATTACGCTCTGGAAATACCATGGGCATAAGGGGAGGGGCACAACCACGGTACGCCCAGAATGCGGTTCAACCGCACTAGGGGCTCCCGATTTTATTATTTCTCTTTTTTTTACTTTCAGGACTCCACTCTCAGGAAGGCCTGTCCGGTAGTACAATCGCTGAACACACGATGCAACAGCCAGGGAGACAGCAAGCCACGTCGAATTTCCAGGTGGTCTCTATAACGAGCTAAATACCTGTCTTACTTAAAGTCTCACAGCTTGCCCCTGGAGGGGGACATGTCAAATAATCCCACCTCTTGCTTATCGCACTATTTGCATCATTCTGCTTTCAAGGCAGCCCTTTAATAAAACAATACATAGCTCTTGTCTATTATTGCATTCATTTTTCATGTAAATATGTTCAGTTATGACATTATGCAACCATACACTTTGGTACGGCCAGTACACCAGGGGCTTAAGTACCCCAGAATATGGTGTGAGAAGACCGAACACTCGCACGAGTGCGGCACCCCAAACTTATAGCATTATATGCATCGGCTCCGAATCATGTCTTGGGTCAATAGTTGGGTTTGCCCGGCTCCCATGTTTTGGTACCTTACATTCCGCTATATCGGCTAAGGTAGCGCTGGGAGAACTACTACGATTGTGCCCCAGTTGAGCTGGGTTAGCACCTCAGTAGAGAAAGCTAAAACTGACCGTCATGATAGGGCGAGAGACCGGTCGCTGTTCGAGAGGTTTTTCGAGTCCCTAAAGACTTATGCCGCTAAGAGCGAGGAGCTAGCTTTGTCCGGCCTAGGCGTGGATAGCGCCCCGAACTCGGTCTTCCGAATACTAGGGGCTTCGCCGAAATTTAAAATTATAGAATTCTATGGCTAAGTGAGAGTGATAAAGCATTATAAGTCCGATTGCCTTGTTCGTTGTGCTGAGCGCCTCCCTCGAAGGACCCAAGAATGGGAAAAAGAGCGCTCAGGTTTATCCCGAACACCCCAGCACTCATGGCATGGGGGTAGAAGCCGACGACTTGCATCTCTTAGATTTAATAAACGGCCGCACAGAAGGTAATATTTTAAATTCAAACAGCGTTGCTTAGCGCATATGAACAAGTTTTCAGCGCATAGGATAAACACGAGCGAGTTTACTCAAAAATTAAATCCTTGGAACATTCATTTGCCACAAGGCGGGCACCCTTCAGGACGCCCTCATAATACATCTCGGGCTTGCGATGCTCCTTCCCGTCCGGTGGCCCTTCTGTCACCAGCTTCTCAGCATCCAGCTTGCCCCAGTGCACTTTAGCACAGGCAAGGTCCCTACGGGCGCCTTCGATGCATACAGAGTGCTTGATGACTTCAAGCCGTGGACATGCATCCACCAGCTGCCGCACCAGCCCAAAGTAGCTCCCAGGCATGGCCTCCCCAGGCCACAGCCGACCTATAAGGCCCTTCATGGCCTGTTCGGCTGCCTTATGGAGCTCGACCAGTTGCTTTAGCTGGTCGCTCAGGGGCACCGGGTGTCCGGCGTCAGCATACTGGGACCAGAACACCTTCTCCGTCGAGCTCCCTTCCTCGGCCCGGTAGAATGTGGCGGCGTCGGATACACTACGAGGCAGATCTGCGAATGCTCCTGGAGAGCTCCGGACTCGGGTAAGTAACAAGTAATTTACTTTCACGTGCTTGCTTTGCATAAAGAATGCCTTACCTGCCGCTATCTTTTTCATCGCCTCAATTTCCTGGAGGGCCTTTTGGGCTTCGGCCTTGGCAGATTTGGCGCTTTCAAGCGCCGAGGCAAGCTCGGACTCTCTAGTCTTTGAGTCAAGCTCTAAACTCTCGTGTTTCTTCACAAGAGCATGGAGCTCTTGCCGCACCTCCTCCACCCGCGCCTCCTGCTTTTCTCGCTCGGTGCGCTCCACGGCCGCATTGTTTTTGGCCTTGGACAGCATTTCCTTCAGGGTCGCCACCTCGGTTGTGGCCCCTGTAACATTCATGTTGGTCCTGTCGTTATTTGCAACCGGGTATTTTTATATACTTATATAAGGTACTACCTATGTTCCTTGTCCTCGAGCTGCTTCTTGGCACGGCCGAGCTCGTTCTTGGACCGCTCGAGGATCTGCTTCAATGCATCGACCTCCGCAGTCAGTGCGGCAGAGGTCAGCAGCGCAGCCTGCATTCCCATATTGACATATTTATGTGAGACTCCTGTGTATATCTTTTTAGATCCTCCGTCCGGCTTTTCTTTCTGAACACCAAACTGAGCATCAGGGGCTACTCCCTATGCGGTAACATTTTTACATGTTTTAAATACATACCTCGAAGCCTGTTAGAAGGCTGGCGCAGGCTTCTGTCAGCCCGCTCTTGGCGGACTGAACCTTCTGGATCACCGCACTCATAATAGTGCGGTGCTCCTCATTGATGGAGGCACCTTTAAGTACCTCCAGCAAATTGTCCGGTGCCTCCGGTTGGACGGAGGCCACCGACATCATAGGCTTGCCCTTCTTGCGAGGGGGCCGCCTGCCGGACTCCGGAACCACTAAAGGTTCCGGTGCGGTGTCCGGCCCAGGGCCGGACTTAGATCCCTCCGGGGTTTTATCTCCTTTGGGCCTGGAGTCCGGGAGGTCGCCTTGCGGCGCCTCCAGGACCACCTCCTCCTGGTTTAGCCCCTTTTGGGACTCCACCTCGGCATCGTCCGTAGGGCGGGGGAGGTAGCCGTCGGGAGTGAAAAACTATTCACGTCCGACGAATCCAGGGAGCCGCTCGACGAATCATCGAGCTGAGCCTTGGGCGGACTACACAATTATATTCGGCGTCAGAAGGTACTGTGCAATAAAGGAACGTCACGAGTTATTCTGGTATCCGGATACTTACGATTTGGCCAGGGGCTTGGCCCTGGATGGCCACTCCTCTCTGCCGACGTCGGCGTCGGAGGCATAGTCTGGAAGAAGGGTCTTCCCCTTCTTGGACCCTCTGGCCTCCCCAGTTGGGGTGGCCTTCCCTTTCTTTCCTCCCCCGTTGGAGGGGGAGAGGCTTCTTCTTCCTCCTCCTCGTCTTTGGAGGGGGAGTGCGCTTTGGGGTCGTCAGGCGATGAGTCCGACACCACCTGGCGCCGGGAACTCTTTCGAGTTCCTGTGGCCTTCTTCTTGGCCTTCTTCTCCGGCACCACGTGAGGTGGCGGGACCAACAACTTCGTTAAGCGTGCATCCGCTGGGCCTTCGGGCAAAGGAGCCGGGCAGTCAAACTGTCCGGACGTCTTCTTCGAGTCCTGTCAAAGGAGCGGGAGCTTAGATCCCGCATAGAGTCAAACTATGAAAAACAAGTGTCCTGTAAAGGGTACAACAAGCTTACTTCGCTGGCTTGGCGCTTTGCGCAGAATCCGAGATCCTCGGTGATGGGAGGGGAGACCTCGGAGCTCTTGAATAGCACCTTCCAGGCGTCCTCGTGCGTTGTGTCGAAGAGCCTGGACAAAGTCTGGTGCCGGGCCGGGTCGAACTCCCACAAGTTGAAAGCCCGTCGTTGACACGGGTGGATCCGGCGGAAGAGCATGACCTGGAATACGTTGACAAGTTTAACCTTCTTGTCCAGCAGGTTTTGGACGCAGGTTTGGAGTCTGGTCACCTCTTTCCGAATTACCCCACAACAGGCCCGTCTCTTTCCATGAGGTGAGCCGTCTGGGGATGCCAGATCGGAATTCGGGGTCCGCTGCCCATTCAGGGTCACGCGGCTCGGTGATGTAAAACCACCCCGATTGCCACCCTTTGATGGTTTCCACAAAGGATCCCTCGAGCCATGTGACGTTGGGCATCTTTCCCACCATGGCGCCTCTGCACTCTGCTTGCCGGCCGCCCACAACCTTCGGCTTGACATTGAAGGTCTTTAGCCATAAGACGAAGTGGGGTTGGATGCGGAGGAAGACCTCGCACACGACGATAAACACCGAGATGTTGAGGATGAAGTTCGGGGCTAGATCGTGGAAATCCAGGCCATAGTAAAACATGAGCCCCCGGACAAATGGGTGAAGAGGGAACCCAGTCCGCGGAGGAAATGGGGGAGAAACACCACCCTATCATGGGGCCTAGGGGTGGGGATGAGCTTCCCCTCATCTGGGAGCCGGTGCGCGAGATCGTTAGACAAGTATCCGACTTTCCTTAACTTTTTGATTTGCCCCTCCGTGACGGAGGAAGCCATCCACCTGCCTCCTGCTCCGGACATGATTGGAGAAGGTTGAGGTGGGAAGTGCGGACTTGGGCGCTGGAGCTCGAGTGCTCGGAAATGGATAAGCAAGGGAGGAAGAAGGCGTAGATGGAAAGGGTGGATTCTTATCCCCTTATATGGGCGGCCGAAACTATGTGTCCCCGCCAGCCTGGTAAAACTCTCTTATCTCCCAAGCGCCGTGATTAATGGCGCGGTTGGGTTACCCATGCCCGTATTGATGAGAATCCTGGAATAAGGGGACACGATCTCTGCTTTGACAAGACGTGCCAAGGAAACCGCCTCGCTAAACGTGCTGAGGTGGGACAGTAAAACGATTCGAATAAAGGCTTGGCCGTAGCATCACGCGCTACGGAATACGTCAGTAGATTAGATTTGTGTAAATATTATTCTCTCTATGGTGGTATGTGGAACTTATTTTGCAGAGCCGGACACTATCCTTGTGTTCAACATCTACTATGAAGTATTCGGAGGAGGAACCCGCCTTGCAATGCCGAAGACAATTTGCGCGCCGGACTCGTTGTCATTGAAGCCTGGTTCAGGGGCTACTGAGGGAGTCCTGGATTAGGGGGTGTCCGGATGGCTGGACTATGACCTTTGGCCGGACTCCCGGACTATGAAGATACAAGATTGAAGACTTCGTCCCGTGTCCGGATGGGACTTTCCTTGGCGTGGAAGGCAAGCTTGGCGATACGATATGTAGATCTCCTCCCATTGTAACCGACTCTGTGTAACCCTAGCCCTCTCCGGTGTCTATATAACCGGAGGGTTTTAGTCCGTAGGACGAAAAACAATCATACCATAGGCTAGCTTCTAGGGTTTAGCCTCTCTGATCTCATGGTAGATCTACTCTTGTACTACCCATATCATCAATATTAATCAAGCAGGAGTAGGGTTTTACCTCCATCGAGAGGGCCCGAACTTGGGTAAAAACATCGTGTCCCTTGTCTCCTGTTACCATCCGCCTAGACGCACAGTTCGGGACCCCCTACCCGAGATCCACCGGTTTTGACACCGACAGAGAGCAACCTAGATATCCCGTTTTGATGTTTGTTGCCCCGAGCCACTCTTATGTAATGCCACTGGTAAAATGTAGCAGTCGCACTGTTAAAAGTAAGGACACGTTAAACCAATGTTGTTTTCAATGTAATGCCTCCAATAATATGAATCAATGGCACTTCTTTACATGTCCTGCTAAATTTTTTCCCATTAAGATAAGTTGGTTCTTTTTGTTTGAAATGCAACTGTCCTGGTCCGCCTACTCTCCCGTGCCCAAAGTAATGTCGTATTTAACGGTTGTCATAGTTAATCCTAATGCCCACACTAATATCTAGCAATGCCACTGCTTTAGAAATTGCTACTGTCCTTGTAGGATTGCCATTCAGATAAGGAACATGCTTCTTTTCATTTGATGCATGTTTCATCACTTGTTAGTCACCCTCCTTTCCACCTTTTTTGTGCAAATAGAGATATACATTTCACGCTCGATCTTAGTTGAACTACACAAATGATATCCAAATTATAGTTGAGAATTCCAGGAGCTTCACAACCAACCTTGATGTGCTCAATTTTATTGCAACTAATGAAGAAGAAGCTCTGTGGGTTTCATTTTCTGATGGAAATGGAACCCGGGCTGGAGCCCTTTTCTTAAATTTTTTGAAGAAGAAGCTGCTAGCTCACGGGACATTGCTTCATTTTAGGTGAACTGCACCAAAAGGTCCCATGAATTGAATCATCCATGTTGGTGACTGAAAGAGCCAGCTTCAGCATCCCAGTCTAAGCACCCCCGGCCTCCATCCTTGCGACGCACGGTACACCTCATTTGCCACCTGCTCGACCCTAGTGTCACTGGTAAAATGAAGTAATAATACAGTTAAAATAGAGCGAGTGTCATCTCTCTCATTTCATTTCCAATGTAGATAAAGAAAGTGCTTCTCTTGTTAAAGTATGTTTCATCAACTCGTCCCATTGTTAATGTTTAAGCGTTTCTGCAAACTGGGGTGCTTAATTTTAGTTGATATGTACAAAAATAGAGATTTGAATGTCTCAAGGCGCCTCCTTGTACTACTGCGGTACACTGATGTTCATCACTAGCAGAAGGTGTATCTAGGAGACTTGGGACGATGTCCAATATGAGGCGTACCGTATGAGGCGTCGTAGGGCCCATCTCGCCCTCGCAACATGGCATACTATGATACTATCACAATATTTTCTTCTATTTATTTTGTGTGTTTCATCAACTAGTGCCACTATAATGTAATCACGCTTTTTCATTATCTGTGCAAACACGGTTATTCAGCTGCATTTTGGTGGAACTGCACAAATGTACGTATGGAACCGGCATATATGCATAGTGCGAGGTGTGCCAAGTAAAAATTACCGACACCAACCATGCTGCATGCACGCATTGGCATCCACCACCACCAGTGGGATGTGTGGCGCTCTCTGTGGACGGATCTTTCTCGGCAGCAAATCCTCTAACCAAATACTAGTAGCTTATATTGGCAGTTTTCTAGGGAGTACTCTTTTCTGAAAGAAGCACCAATCTATTTTTCTTTATTTGTACACTGTGTCACAACTTTGACCCAAAGGTCCAGAGCTATTTTAGGGTGATTGGCGTAGTACTCGGAGACTGATTGTAAGCATGATTTTCATTAGCGGTCACACTGATTGTAAGCATGAGTAGGTGGAATATTATGTTAGTGCGAAGCTTACCTTAAACCCTACCGCCGCCATTGAAACGAGGCGAGCGTCGAGGGAACCGTGGATAACGGTGGGGAAGTGACGTCGCGCCATCCTGCCTCCTCTTGCGGTGGGAGAACGAATACTCCTGTGGCTCCGGCTGGCTCTACACCCTCACGAACGGCACACCATACTCGATCGATTCGTTATCCTCTGGGTGCTCGACCTTTGACCTGTACGCCCACCACCTCCGCCTGACTGTGGCCTCGGGCGAATCTGTCTGCTCCATCGCCCATAGGAGATACTCGATGAACTCGGAGGACTGCAGCGTGACTGCCGCCAAGGAGTACATGTACATCGCCGCCCTCATTGCTGCCGTCTCGCTCTTTCGCATACATTGCCACATGGCCCGCACCGTCCTCGAAATCTCCCACTCATTATCAAACCAACTAAGGATCTCCTTCAACCTGGCTAACTTTTCCTGGTCGCCGCCAGCGATCTGCCTGATTCACTGCTGCATCCTCTCCATAGATGTCATTCTAAGTGGTCCGGTGCTAGCTTTGGAAGATGGGAGGAGAGACAGTGGTCTTGCAATAGAGAAGAGGGAGAGGAGAGGAGGTGGTTTTGGAATGGAGATGATGGAGAGGAGAGGAGGTGGTTTTGCAATGGAGAGAAGATCAGAAGAGGGAGAGGCGAGACAGTGGTTTTGGAATGGAGATGATGGAGAGGAGAGGAGGTGGTTTTGGAATGGAGATGATGGAGAGGAGAGGAGGTGGTTTTGCAATGGAGAAGATCAGAAGAGGGAGAGGCGAGACGGTGGTTTTCGAATGGAGATGTTGGAGAGGAGAGGAGGTGGTTTTGCAATGGAGAAGAGGGAGAGGAGCGTGCGGCAGCGATTTAGGATTGGGAAGAGGGCCAGCGCGCTGTGACTGGATCAAAATCAAAATCAATTTACCCTTCAATTAAGAAAGCGACCCCACATTAACTAGTCTCCCTTTTATTCTGGGTCATAATTGACCATGATTTTCGCACATAAAATATATGTTATACGTTGCAAAAATAATATAATTTGAAAGTACATTCAGATACGAACCAAATGATACAATTTTTGGTGACATGCATTCACATTTTGCTTGTCACATACAGTACGTGGTCAAACTTTGACCCAAAATACGCAAAACAACAAAAAATACTTCCAAGACCAGCGCCGCTCTTCCACTCTTCTCCTCTTAAACCACCGCCGCTCCTCTCCTGTTCCAATCTAAATCCAGCGCTGCTCCTCTCCTCTTCCATTTCAAAACCACCGCCCCTCCTCTCCTGTTCCAGTCCAAAACCAGCGTCGCTCCTCTCCCATTCTAATCCAAAACCAGCGCTGCTCCTCTCCTCTTCCATTCAAAAACCACCGCCGGTGAGTGAAGGTGTTGTGGAGAAGTAGATCAATGGAGGAGTACAACCGATACGTGAGGATCGCAGACGGCGACCCTGTGAAGCTAGCTAGGATGTTGGAGATACAGTCTTGGTTTGACAACAAGGACCAATTAGCGGCGACGGCGACATCCATGGCCAAATATCTACAACAGAGCGAAAAGGCGGTGATACTCCTGGAGGGAGTCGCGCCAGAGTACATAGAGCTGCTCCTCTGGGCCATGGAGCAAACAGATTCACCGAATACGATCGTGAGGGAGCGGTGGTGGGAGTATCGATCCAAGATGGAGCATCCACCAGAGATTGAAGGATCGGGCATCTACAGGGTGCCATTTGTGAGGGTGTCCTGCCAGAGCGAGCCGGTGGAGTCTTCGTCGACCGAACCCAGCTGAAAGAGGAGAAAAGCAGTTGGCCCGACGACGCTTCCCCACCATCATCTGCCTCGCCGTTCACATCGTCTCACAGGGCGGCTGTCTGCCGCCGAGGAATAGGAGGGGGCTACCCCCCACCCCCCAGCCCAATAGTCGGGCAGGTTGTGAATTGTCAGGAGGAGCTTAGGGTTGTCAGTATTTGCAGGTTGTGAATTGTGTTTTGTGTTGTGTATTTTGAGAGTACTTTCAAATATGAATGTCTTTTGAATTTCAGATTTGCAGTATTGAGCATATGAAGAATTTTATGAATTCTAGAGATCTATTTTTAGCACTTAAAAAATGTAGTTTCATAGGAGTATAAAAGTGCAGACGAGAAGAAACTGCAAGTTTCAGTTTCAGATAAGAAACTGCAACTTTCAGAGGCAGAATATTTATATTAACACGGCCTTTTCAAATAGGGTTAACATCATGTTGGAAGTTTTATTCATGGTCGAAAATGGAACTACCAGCCAGTTAACATCATGCTGATCAACATTCATGCATAGCACATCTTCATATGATGCACAGTCAAAATGCCCACACAATGTCGAGTGTGCGAAACACAGAGAAAACGAGGGACGAAGTTTTGGCAAGTGTTGGACGTGGTTTTGGGCTGCCCCGTCTAGGCTTTCATTTTTAACATGCGCAGCCCACGACCTCGGATGGGAGGGCCTATTTGTATTTTCTTAGGGTCGTCGTGTATCGACCGGCCTATGGACCTCCCATCCGAGGTTTTATTTTTGGCGGCCCAATTTATGTATTTTTTTGAAGAAAACGCAGAGGTCTGTTCTATTTTTCTATATAAGAATAGGAACGCCAGGTACAACTTATGTTTCCCTTCTAACTATATTATATATATTTAAATTATTTTATATGTTATTTTATATTATTTTTATTGTCATCATATATTTAACAGATACTTACATATGTAAGAAAACAATATCCCACATCTTATTAACTTATAAAAATAATTTCTTAATAAATAAAATCTTGGATTGTTTTGGCACGAAAATCCTAGTGATTGTGTACAAAAGCTTGGTAAGATTTAAGGACGAATGTAATAATATCACTTATTATTTAAATATATTTATAACAAAATGCTCAGCCCTTTTTTATTTTTCGATAACATTGCTGGCCCAACCCAACATTATAATTAGAATCAGCCCAGCAAAATCGTGTATCTAGATAAAGTGCAAATGGCATGTAATTTTTGTAAGTGCATCTAGTGCCCCTTAGTGATTTTGGTGTATTGAAGACTTATAGGTTAAGGGACTAATGCGTTTGTGAGTGTACATAGGTCTATAAGTCTATGAGGAGTTTGACATTTACAGAGAAAGTCGACCCCTAAAAATGAAGTTCTTCAACTAAAGACTTTGATATTCTGAAGACTTTGAAAGTGCAGAAATTGGTGTGACCTTGAAGACTTGGTATTCATTTGTGGAACATGAAGCGTGAAGACTTTTGTTGTCGTAGTTTCATTTTCTCTTTCTTGAGTCATAGGAAACACCGTACTGTTAAAGGGGGTCGAGGAAATACTAAGGAAAAATTTCCATGTGATGCTCAACTCAATATCCTACACCTACCAATCCCTTCGAGTGAAGCCTTTGGAAATCTCATACAGTTCAGTCACTTTATTCAGTGACAGAGACGAAGTTCTTCTGGTCGCTGATGAATTTGTTCTGACTGAGGAGTTAGGAATTCGTCAGTGCAAATTACCTACATAGTGAGGAACATGATAGCCCTGAGGAATTTGAGAGTCAAATTTCCGACCGTTGCTGTGCTGCGCGCCAGCTGTCCCAAAATATCTTATCCACCTAACGGTCATATCATTGAAGGGCATTTATGTCTTATCATGTCGGGCTGCTCCCCAGGCTATAAATAGCCGCCCCCTACAACCACTAGCTGGTTGGCTGCTCCGAGAGAACATGACACTTGTCATTTGAGAGCAACCCATCCTCCGAGGACTTTGAGCGAAAATCATTGAGTGAGGAAAATCCAAAACCAAACCCCTACAAACCCAAAGTGATTGAGCATCACTGAAGAAATTGATCCTGCGTGGATCCGATGCTTGTTACCTTTGAAGACTGTGCTTCTTCCAGACGGTTAGGCGTCAAGGTCTAGAGCATCCAAGAGGAATTGTGGATCGCCGAGTGACCAAGTCTGTGAAGGTTTGGAAGTCGCCTGAAGACTTATCACGAGTGATTGGACGAGGTTTGTGTGACCTTAGTTCAAGGAGAATGCGGTGAGGATTGGGTGTCCTGAGCTGCATGCTCAGCGACTAGGTGTCCAAGACTGTGTGTCCTCGAGTTTAAATACTCAGCCGCTCCAACCAGACGTACAACTGAGACAGCAGTTGGAACTGATCTACCAAATCATTGTCTTCACCAATCTAACTGGTTCTATGTCCTCAACCCTTTCATTTCCTCATTACTGTGTTGAGTGTTTGTTCATATCTGTGTTTGAAGACTTTGACTGAAGACTTTCTCAATTTCCTCAGTTCAATTTCTTCAGTCTATTTGTCTTCATCTTGTGTTATCCTGTGATCACGCTTTCTGTACTCTGTGCTTGTATTCTATTATGCTTACTTCTGAGTACTTATTCCGCTGCTAATAGTTCTTCGCTAAGGAATTTCCTCACCGGCAAATTCCCCAGTGAAGAATTCATAAAAATCGCCTATTCACCCCCCCTCTAGT
Source organism: Triticum aestivum (assembly GCF_018294505.1). Taxonomy (NCBI): domain Eukaryota; kingdom Viridiplantae; phylum Streptophyta; class Magnoliopsida; order Poales; family Poaceae; genus Triticum; species Triticum aestivum. The sequence goes on along the minus strand of NC_057813.1, from coordinate 210,289,656 downwards.
CGACATAACGCACTTTCAATTGGTATCAGAGCAAGGTACTCCCTTGTTCTGTGTGATTTTGGTTTAACCGCCTGGAGTTTTAGTTATGTCGACCGCAGGTATGATCAAGGTCTCCGCTGGGTGTCCTACCTTCGATGGCACGGACTACCCCTACTGGAAGAATAAGATGCGAATGCATCTTGAAGCAATTGACAACGATCTCTGGTACGTTGTGGAAAATGGTGTTCCCTCAGTCACACCTTCTCTGAATGCTGCTGATGTGAAGAGATTCAAGCAACTCGATTCTCAAGCAAAGAATATCATATGTGGTCATCTGAGTAAAGGACAGTATGGAAGAGTGAGTGCTTTGGAAACTGCTAAGCTTATCTGGGATAGGCTGTCCAAAGTGAATGAAGGAGTCTCAACTCAGCGTGACTCTCGAGTTGATGTTCTTCGGAATCTCTTCAACTGCTTCAAAAGACTCGACAATGAAAATGTCCAACAAACCTTTGATCGCCTCACTGACATCTCAAATGAGCTTCAAGCCCTCGGTGCCACTGACATCACTGACCATGAGGTGGTGAAGAAACTGTTGAGATCACTTGATTCCTCATTTGATACTCTGGGTCTGATGATACAAGAACGGGCTGACTACAAGTCTCTTGATCCTGCCGATATCCTCGAAAGGCTAAATACTCACGAGTTCCAGCTTGCTGAAAAGAGAGATCTCTATGGTTCGAGCTATGGCAAACCACGTGCCCTGAAGGCCAAGGTTGTGTTTGAGTCTGAATGTGAGGATTCTGGTAGTAGCCTTGGTGATCCTGAAGAATTGAGCCAGGAGCTAGCACTGCTCGTGAAGAAATTCCAGAAGTTCTCAAGACGTGGTCGCTTTGGAAAATCCTCAAGAAGCAGTGATTCCTCATCAAGTGACTATAAGAGAAGGTTGTGCCACAAATGCAAGAAACCTGGTCATTATATTCAAGATTGTCCTCAGTGGGAAAAGGAATTGAAAAAGAAGAAATACAAGGATTACAGTTCTGATGATGCGAAGAAGAAGAAGAAATCGTCAAAATCTTCGTCATCAAAATCGTCGAAGTCTTCATCTCACAAGAAGAGCAGCTCCAAGAAGGCTCGGGCATTCATTGGCAAGGAAATGGACTCTGAAGCTGAATCTGAGGAACATGAGGAAGAGGAGGCATCTGAAGAATCCGAATCTGGTGTGGCGAGTCTGGCCTTCGCTACTGCTTTCATTAGCAAGTCCATCTTCAACACTGAAGAAACTGACCCCACCGACAAGCCTGATGAAGATAATGATGACTACACTCCCACCTATTGCTTCATGGCAAAAGGTGCAAAGGTACTCAAATACACCTCCTCTGAATCTAGTGAAAATGAATCTGATGAGGATCTCAAGCCCAGCTACTCTAAACTTGCTAAGATTGCTGTAAAACAACAAAGGGCTTTTGAAAAGGTTCAAAATATGCTAGACAAGAGTGATGATATGTTAGGTGAAGAAATGGATCGCACTAAAGCCCTGACTGAAAATCTTCAGAGACTTCAGTCTAGGTTTGACAGCCTTCAAGGTCATCATAACGCTCTCTTGTCTGATCATGAGAAACTTTCTTATGAATTTCTTCAAAGAATGCAAGATCTTGAGAAGCTAAGAGTGAGGTATGAAGATCTTCAGAAGGAGCGCGATTCATTACTAGCTCAACAAATCAGCGCTTCTCAGGAAGAATTTGTTCCTCCATGCTTAAAGTGCATTGAACGTGAATCTGCTAATTCTTCACCTGAATGTTCAAATGCTTCAACTGTTACAAATTCTTCACCTGCCTCTGCTATCACTAATTCCTCATCTGAGGACATTGCTAGTATCACTGACGATGCAGGGCTGAAGGAATTGTACATGACAGGCATGTACGAAAGCCTCAAAGGGCATCAGACTCTTTGTGATGTGCTTAAAAAGCAGATCCTCAATAGAAACCCTAGGAAAGAGGGTATCGCCTTTGAGAGGAAACTTAACGCTGATGGAACATATTGGAAGCCTGAGCAGTATCCCAAAACCTCATGGGTTGCTGCAAAGGGACCTCCAGTTGATCCATCTAACTTATCTGGCTTTACATGTGAATCTCCTCATCCTTTTGATGAGTCATTTGACTCCAACTATAAACTGTTCAAAAATCAGAATGGTGAAGTATTTGCTAGATATGTTGGCACTAACTGCGGAACGGTTCTCCTATGAAGAAAATCTGGGTTCCCAAGAAGTGCCTTGAAAGTCTTCATGTGAATGTCCTCATGACACCACCAGTGAAGAACAGGAACCCCAGATCAAATTCTTCATCTGGATCAAATTCCTCAAATGGATCAAAGTCCTCATATGATTATCATCGTGCTAACAACTCTGTTTCGCAGGGTAGAGCTAAGGGCTATGAATATGTGCATTATTCTTCAAACCATTATGTTCATAAGTCCTCGAAGAATTTCTCTGCTTATTCATATGCTTACCCTAACCCCTCTTATGTTAAACGAAATGGTTTGGCTTCTATGCCACCATTCTCGTATGGTGCTCGCAGAGTGATGAACTCTTTGCCACCCCTTCAGATGTGGGTGGTGAAGAAAAAGAACTAATCTCTTCTGCAGGGTCAGGTCTCTAGACGTGCCTTAACGTCTGAAGAATTTGCTGGGGACCTGACAAAAATGCCTGAAAGGATGCAGGCGAATCATGATGAAATAAACTTTCACACGTCCTCCTACTGCTATATCTGTTTACTGCTTGATGAAATTCATCTGATGAACTTGATATCATATTCTTCATCGATGAAGCATATGAGATTGTAAGTTACACTAATTCATCTACAGGATGATCAACCCAAAGCCACTGAATGGGTCCTCGATAGTGGATGTACAAATCACATGACTGGTGACAAGAATCTTTTGATGGATGCTCCCTTATCACCGTCACATCTGAAGCATATCATCTTTGCTGACAAAGGCAAAAGTCAGGTATTGGGTCTTGGTAAGGTTGCGATCTCTAAGGATAAACACATGGACAAAGTCATGCTTGTTGAGTCCTTAGGATACAACCTCATGTCAGTCTTAATGCTTTGTGATCTTGATATGGTTGTTGTCTTTGGCAAGTATCACTGTGTTGTGATTATGGAAGCTGACAATTCCAAAGTCTTCGAAGGCTTTAGGAGAGGAGATTTGTATATTGTTGACTTCTCTACAGGACCACAACCAGCCGTGTGTCTACTTGCAAAAGCTTCAGAAGGCTGGCTATGGCATCGACGACTTGGTCACGCAGGCATGAGGAATTTGCACATGCTTGCGAAGAAGAAGCATGTCATTGGCATTGAGAATGTCAAATTCCTCAAGGATCACTTATGTGGAGCCTGTGAAGCTGGAAAAATGACCAAGGCCAAGCATCCAGCGAAGACTATCATGACCACTACTCGTCCATTTGAATTGCTTCACATGGACCTCTTCGGACCTAATCATTACTCAGCAGTCACTAATGATGCATCTCTATATGGTTTTGTCATTGTTGATGATTACTCTCGATATACATGGGTACACATTGTTACTTACAAACATGAAGTGCAGGAAGTCTTCAAACATTTTTCTTCGAGGGCTTCAACCAACTTTGGTGTGAAGATCAAGCACATCAGAAGTGACAATGGAACTGAGTTCAAGAATTCCGGTCTTGATGACTATCTTGATGAACTTGGAATTACTCATGAGTTATCTGCTCCCTATACTCCTCAGCAAAATGGCACCGTGGAGCGCAAGAACAGAACTCTTGTTGAGATGGCTTGCACTATGCTTGATGAATACAAAACGCCTCATCGTTTTTGGATTGATGTAATTGATACTGCGTGCCACATCATCAACAGAGTATATCTTCACAAATTCTTCAAGAAGACGGCCTATGAACTCCTCACTGACAAGAAACCCAATGTGAGTTATTTCAAAGTCTTCGGTGCTAAATTTTGGATTAGAGATCCTCACCACAATTCTAAATTTGCACCGAAAGCACATGAAGGTTTTATGCTTGGTTACGGAAAGGACTCGCACACCTACAGAGTCTTGAACATTGTACTTCACAAGATTGTTGACACTGTAGATGTGCGGTTCGATGAAACTAATGGCTCGTAAAGAGAGCACCTACCTTCTGTGTTAGATGAACCAGCACTTGAGGATTCTATCAAGTTCAAGGCAACTGAGGATGTCATTCCTACTGAAGAATTTGCTGAAGAATTCATTCCAGTTCATGAAGAACATCGAGCTGATACACCTGAAGAAAATGATGCTGAAGAAAATGGTGCTGAAGAAAATGCTGACCAAACTCCTCAGCGACAACCAGCTCATCCTCGCGTTGCAAAAGAAGTGCAAGTGGAGAAGATCATCGATGACATTAGAGCACCAGGTCCTCTCACACGCTCAAAAGCTTCACATTTATCTAACTTTTGTGGGCACTATGCTTTTGTCTCTATCACAGAGCCCACTAAGGTAGATGAAGCATTTTTGGAGCCGGAGTGGATTCAGGCTATGCAAGAAGAATTACATCAGTTCGAGCTCAACAATGTCTGGGAACTGGTCAAACATCCAGATCCTTGCAAGCATAATATCATTGGCACAAAGTGGATCTACCGCAACAAGCAAGATGAAAATGGCCTTGTGGTGAGGAATAAGGCACGACTGGTAGCTCAAGGCTACACACAGGTTGAAGGAATTGATTTCGATGAAACTTTTGCACCTGTTGCTAGACTTGAGGCTATTCGCATATTACTTGCTTATGCTAACCATCATGATATCATCTTATATCAAATGGATGTGAAAAGTGCATTCCTCAATGGTAAGCTTGAGGAAGAAGTATATGTTGCTCAACCCCCAGGTTTTGAAGATCCAAAGAATCCTGACAAAGTCTTCAGACTTAATAAGGCCCTCTATGGCCTCAAGCAAGCCCCTCGGGTGTGGTATGATACATTGAAGGAATTCTTCGTGAAGAATGGCTTCACACCCGGTTCACTCGACCCTACTCTCTTTACTAAATCATATGATGGTGAACTGTTTGTGTGCCAAATATATGTTGATGATATTATCTTTGGCTGTACTGACCAACGTTATAGTGATGAATTTGCCTATATGATGAGTGAAGAATATCAAATGTCTATGATGGGAGAGTTGAAATTCTTCTTAGGTCTTCAAATTCGTCAACAGCGCAATGGCATATTCATATCTCAGGAGAAATACCTCAAAGATGTACTGAGGAAATTCGGCATGCAAGATTGCAAAGGCGTCAAAATTCCTATGCCCACAAATGGCCATCTATGCACTGATGAAAATGGTATTGACTTCGATCACAAGGTATACCGCTCCATGATTGGTTCTTTACTGTACTTATGTGCATCTAGGCCAGATATAATGCTTAGTGTTTGCATGTGTGCCCGATTTCAAGCTGCACCGAAGGAATCACACCATAAGGCTGTGAAGCATATTCTTCGATATCTAGCTCACACACCAACACTAGGATTATGGTACCCCAAGGGCTCTTCTTTTGATCTCATTGGATATTCTGACTCTGACTATGCTGGTGATCGTGTGGACCGCAAGTTAACTTCTGGCACTTGTCATTTCCTCGGACGATCTTTGGTCTGTTGGTCCTCGAAGAAACAGAACTGCGTATCACTATCCACTACAGAAACTGAATACATTGCTGCTGGCTCTTGCTGTGCTCAACTGCTTTGGATGAAGCAAACACTCAAGGACTATGGCGTCAACGTGAAGAATGTGCCTCTCCTCTGCGACAATGAGAGTGCCATCAAGATTGCTTACAACCCAGTTCAGCACTCGAAGACAAAGCACATTCAGATTCGTCATCATTTTCTTCGTGATCATGTGTTGAAGGGCGACATCTCCATCGAGCACGTGAAGACTGAAGAACATCTAGCTGATATCTTCACTAAGCCCTTGGATGAGAAGAGATTTAGCAAGTTGCGGTGTGACCTAAATATCTTAGAATCTTCGAATGTTCTTTGAAAAGGACACACATCCTAACACTTATGAAAAATTGATGACTTAGATGTGCAACACATGAAGAAACATTTTTCTTCAATCAATGAAGAATAACACTCTAAGTGTGAAGAAATTAATGAAGAATTTGATTCTCAGAACCCTACGACAATTGTACGCGGTGTCTGAAATCATCATTCTTATACGGTGGGTCACGCCACCACAAAAAGTTGAAAATCTTCAATTTGAGTTTTTCCTCAGTTTTGAAATTCTTCAGTTTTTCAAATTCTTCAACTTTTCAAAATCTTCACTGTTTTCTTTGTTTTTCTTCATTGGCTATATATACATACATACATATATATATATATATATGAGTTTATGTCCTCTACAGCATTCACTTATAGCTATTTCTTCAAGTCGTTTTTTCTGCTAAGTGAATGTGATCGGACCCTTCCCCCTCTATGCTATACTCAACCCAATCTATTCACAAATTCTTCATGTGCGTTCTATTTGAAACTCATTCAAAATCTTCACTGTGTCCTTGTCAGCTGAAGAAATTGCGAACGAAACTTTAAAACAAATCTTATCCAAATTTTCGGTTTTGCCGCTCAAACCGTTCCGCATCCCACGATGCATACTCACCCACGATCGTACACAATCTCCACTACACAGTACGTGGGTGACACATGTCGTGAGAAGGAGAATGGTCAGGGGCGCGTTCGTCCTAAATCTTCGGGCGAACAGTTTTTCACTGCCTCTATAAATACCCCTCTCTCCATCCTCACTTCTTTTACTCCGCTCGACCTCTCTCTCCCGCTCGAGCTCCTCAAACCCTAGCGCCGCCGCTACTCCATTGTCGCCGGTGAGGAAGAGCTTCGCTGCCTCGACCTCGTCGCCGTCGTACTCACGCCGACCGCGGAAATCTTCACTCCGCCGCCGCCGTAGCTGTCTTCCTCTGCCAAGTTAGGGCGTGGGAGATCTAACCTGACGAGCTTCACATCTGTTCTTCTTAGTTCGTCGTGTTCTTCACTTCGGATAATTAAAAGTTACTTTTATTACTCACTTTGATTCTCAAACTTTCCTAAAAATCTTCAAAGGTGTTTATTCTTCAAATCTTCACACATATGAACACCACATATCATATGATCTTGAACTGTTTCTCTAAGCAATCATTTTCTTCAAGATTCCCTAATTGTGTGGATCTTCGATCTGTACAACTCTGGAACCTAAGAAAAAAAATGCTTAGTCAAATTCCTCAAGGTTCATCTGGTCAAATTCCTCAAAACTTGTTCTTTTCGAAAAACCTCCTCAGAACGCATATGACCTCTCCGAATTCCTCGCACCTGTACTCTGTTCACAGGTACTCATGTCTGCTGCTGAATCACTAGGTTCTCATCAACTTAACTCATTTGCAGCGTTCCTCGAAGAAAAACTGCATACTTCTTCAGAGAACTCGATTGTTCAAATTCCTCAACTGAAGAATATGGCAGACGGTAAGAAGCCGCATAAAGGAGGAAAGAAAACTGAAGTTATGACTGTGTTTGAAATCCCTGAGGAAATTTATGCTGACTATTGCACACCTGATGAAGCAAAATTTGGAAAAGAAAACAAAAATCAGCGCAAGGTGCGCATTCAGAAGATTGAACGGAGATGGGCAAGGGAATGGAGGGAATACAGATATGTGACTCCAAAGTACATGAAGAAATTCGCCCTCAATCCTCCATGCCCAAGAGCTCCATTGGCACCTGGCCAAGTAGCTGACCCCACAAGCATCAAACGTGGTGAGGACTTTCCTGAAGAATGGGCTAAGCGCCAAGCTAAATTGGCAAGACAAGCAAAGGAGGCAGTGAAGAAATTCAATGAGGATTCTGCCACTGGTACTGCTACTGAGGCCTCGGTCAAACCGAGGAAATCCATGCCAAAGAAGCCTGCTCGTAAGCCAAGTGCTTCACCAACAGTGCCCTCACGGCAAATTCCTCACACGGCTACAGCTCCACCAAAGTCCTCAACAGCTCCTTCAACGTCCTCAGCTCCTGTGCATCTGGCTACATGTCAAAGGACTGCTGGTTTCTCGATTGCCTCTGGTGTTTCAGCAAGTTCCTCAGCTGCACCAATTTCCTCATCAGGCCCCACACTGTTGAAGAGCAAAGTAACAGCTGGACGAGGTCCTCGTCCAAGTCCAAAGAAGAAACAGGTCGCATTCCATGTGCCTTCTGATGATGAAGCTTCTGATGATGAACTTGCAGAAATCATCAGAGACAGACAGGTTAAGGCCGCTAGAGCCAAAGGCACATCTGTGCCACTGCTTTTGAATCCGAGAAAAATCCTCGATTATATTGATCTCTGGCACAAGGATCCAAACACCCCCATGCCTGATTTTCATCTGACCCCTGGACAAAGTCATATGTTGACCCATTTCATCACTGAAGAGAAATGGAAGTTTGAAAAGGCAAGAGAGATCAAGAAAGCTCAATACAGAAAGGAGAAGTTCCTGAGGAAAAACGTTGTCAGAATGACACCTGAGTAACTTCTCAAGGTCCAGACTGAAATTCAAGACCTCAGCAAAAACTTCGATGCTTATTATGCTGATTGGCAAGGGGCCAAAGTCAGATTCATCAACCTGACGAAGAAATTCTCCAATGTTGCTGCCCCAACGCAACATGAAATTCCTCAGGCTGGAGCCTCAGCTCAGCCGACTGAAGATCATGCCAGCACCGCTGATGAAAATGCCAGTTCCAGGGCTAATGATCCCATTCTAGCCGCTGAAGAAATTGCCAGGGCATCCAACAGTGGTGCGCCTGAAGAAACTAAACAAGTCAGGGCAACTGCATCAGTTGCGCCTGAGGAAATTCATCTAGATTCCTCAGCTCCTCCTGCGCCAGCACCAACTCCAATTCTTCCATCTGCTTCTGATGTGAAGAAGACCAAGGCTGCAGAGCGAGCTGCAGTGAAGAAAAGGAAGGCATCAGCTGCGTTAAACTCTTGGCTACGAAGAAAATGAAGCCAATGACCAGCTCACTCGAAAATCCAATTGATGTTGTTCCGATTTCCTCCATGCCATCAAAGGACCTTGTTGCTTTTGGAGAAGACTATGAGATCCCAAGCGGATCTGATGAAGAAAATCATTCTACTGCTTCGTCAGAGCAGATTGATGAAGAAATTGAAGTGGAAGCAATCCCTTCAACCCCAATCATTTCCTCGCCTATGCCTCAGTTCACAGCTGAAGAGGCCGGTGTTGAGGAACTTGAAGAAGATGTGGATATTGGAAGCACAACGCCAGTGATGAACGATGACTTTTGGGAAAGTCAGCATCCAAATTCTCCACTCTTCACCCCAATCCAACAGATACCTCAGTCCCCTGCTCCAACTGTTCAAATGGGCTCTGAAGAAACTCATCCCACTTCATCTGTCCATGAAGAAAATTCCAGCCACTAGTGCTGATGAACATGCTGCTGCTGATCCTCAGACTGCACCTGTTGAGGAACAAGAAATTCCTCAGCCTGAAGACCCTGAGCTCGCGATTCCTGAGGTGGTGATGCAACTCACTGACACCCCTCTGCCAAAGCCAAAGAATCCGTCCTCAAGCAAACAGAAGTTCAAGGCTGAAGATTTCTTTGCCGAGCACGTATTCTTCACTGATTATAATCCATATGATTCTGCTCGCATAAGGAAGAGGCGTTTTTGGACTGCCATCCAAGCCAATTTTTTTCCTCAGTGCTCTTCAACAAAGACAAAGTCTTCGATCATGCACATATACCTCATGTGGACATGGAGTCTCTGCCCGGCTTTGAGCCAGTCCTTAGTGTTATTCACGACGCAGGACTTCTAAATTTCTACACTGATATCTGTGACTGGAATGAAGAACTCATTCTTCAATTCTATGCAACTCTGCACATCACCGGAGACGCTGAAGACGTGAACTCATGGGTATTAGACTGGATGTCTGAAAATACTCACTACAAGGCACCAACAACTGAATTGCTTCGTGCTCTACTGTAACACCCACGATGCGGCTATGTCTCCCACGTGTCGAAGCACGACATAGAGGCATAACCGCATAGTGGTTTTGTCGCAAGAAGGGTCATCTTCACACATTCCCCTGTAATGAACAAGAATGGGATACGAGAGTTGGATTACAATCGCCACTTCACACAATACATAATTTAAGTTCATACATCATTCAAAGTACACTCATAGACCGGCTACGGTCAAGTTCAAATGAAAAGAAGACAACCCCAAATGCTAGATCCCCGATCGTCCCGACTGGGCTCCACTACTGATCATCTGGAAACGATACATATTAACGACCAAGAGCCTCGTCAAACTCCCACTTCAGCTCAGTTGCGCCATCTGCGCTGGTATCATCGGCACCTGCATCTGTTTTGGTAGAATCTGTGAGCCACGGGGACTCAGCAATCTCACACCCGCGAGATCAAGACTATTTAAGCTCATAGGTAGGAAAGGTGTAATATGGTGGAGCTGCGGCAAGCACTAAGCATATATGGTGGCTATCATACGCAAGTGAGAGTGAGAAGAGAAGCAACGCGTCGGTCGAGAAGCTAAAAGTGATCAAGAAGTGATCCTGAAACTACTTACGTCAAGCATAACACAAACCGTGTTCACTTCCTGGACTCCGCCGAGAAGAGACCATCACGGCTACACACGCGGTTGATGCATTTTAATGAAGTCATGTGTCAAGTTATCTACAACCGGACATTAACAAATTCCCATCTGCCTCATAACCGCGGGCACGGCTTTCGAAAGATTATATACCCTGCAGGGGTGTCCCAATTCAGCCCATCACAAGCTCTCACGGTCAACGAAGGAATATACCTTCTCCCGGGAAGACCCGATCAGTCTCGGAATCCCGGTTCGCAAAACATTTCGACAATGGTAAAACAAGACCAGCAAAGCCACCCGCTGTGCCGACAAATCCCGAAAGGAGCTGCACATATCTCGTTCTCAGGGCACACCGAATTGTCCAGACTTCCGGTAGGCCAGCCCAGAGTTGCCCCTGGTGGCCACCGGCGGCCGACAGTTTGGACCAACACTCACAACGAGCA
>NC_057813.1:210276226-210278250 GCF_018294505.1 Triticum aestivum | reverse complement strand
AAAGGGCTTAGGTGGCAAATGGTAAAACCAAAGTTGGGCCTTGCTGGAGGAGTTTTATTCAAAGCGAACTGTTAAGGGGGTCCCATAAATCACCCAACCGTGTAAGGAACGCAAAATCAAGGAACATAACACCGGTTTACGGAACTAGGGCGGCAAGAGTGGAACAAGTCACCAGGCATAAGGCCGAGCCTTCCACCCTTTACCAAATATATAAGGTGCATTAATATAAACAGGAGATATTGTGATATCCCAAAGTAACCACGTTCCAACCTGGAACAAACTTCAGCTTCACCTGCAGCTAACAATGCTATAAGAGGGGCTGAGCAAAAGCGGTGACATGGCCAAACAACGGTTTGCTAGTACAGGATGGTTAGAGGTTCAACATGGCAATAGGTAGGCATGGTAAACAAAGGCAGGTGGGGCTAACATAGCGATAGAGCGAGTACTAGCAAGCAAAGATAGAAGTGATATCAAAGGTATGGTCATCTTGCCTGCAAGGTTCTCAGAGTTGTCGAAGGCTGGATCCTCGTAAGCGTTCTCAACAGAGTCCTCGTGCACGTACTCGTCTCCCGGCTCTACCCAAAGCAAGAACACAAGCAAAGGAACCACAATAAATCACGGTGCAATGCACAAGCAACATGATGCAAAACATGTCATGATATGCGGGAAGTGATATGCAATGCTTATGCGTGCTTCGGAAGGAAGGATGATGAACAAGGCATAAACTTGGCAAACCAAGTATGCCGCTGGAAAGATGAGATGATTTCGGTCGAAATCGATATAAAGATCACCAGGAACGGATGCACGGTTTGCAAATGACAAGCAAGACAAGAATGACACAACGCTGCGATTTACAGCACGATGCTACTTTGCAAGCAACAAGAAACTATGTACAGCACTCCAACATAAAAAAAAGCATATGGCAATGATCTACAGGAGATGCTTTACAAAAGAGGAACACTGAGCTACGGCTCATTCACATCCTAACAGGTTCAAACAAGCATGGAGAAAGAGCAAAATTTAACAGGCTGGACATGGCATAAACAGCAGCACGAAGCAATGTTCAGAGCAGGTTATCAACATGCTACAGGAACTTATAATAGCAAACTAAGGCATGGCATAAATCTACTCAAAGCATAGATCAAAAGTCCCTTACTTACCATAAGACAAAAAGGATCAGAAAATATGATGGCACCCACGTAAACATAGCAAGTTTCGTTAACAGATTTCAGCAAACAAGCATGGCATTGGAATTAAAATGAAGGCACCTTCGCGAGCTGGATGCACTCACTACAGAGCTCCTCATGATAAACTAAGCATACACCCATCAAGAAGACATGACATAGAAGCTACACATGGCAAGGAACAACATCATGGCATACCCGGACCAACTACAACAACCCCGGCAAAATTGAATAACTTGTAAACAATCTGCCAGGAAATAATTTGAAGCAAAAGTAGAGCATGAAAAAGACATGCTATACTACTCCATAATTGCAACCGGGACCATGGATGGGTAGACCAAAACCATGTTTTCAAAACACCCTTACTGAAGTATCTCAAATTATGCATGGATCTCTATGTAGCAACATGTTTACATGGCATCAATTTTACAGCAGAGCAGGAACTAAAAACGGTGTTAACACGAAGCCTAGTTTGCATGCTTGTGCTAGTCACCAGATTGATCACCAAAATACATGGTAAGCACCTCTGTAAAGAAGACATAGCCTAGTTCGAACACATTTAGGGACCAAGTTCATAGGATGCACACATCAATCATGGCAAAAATGACAAAAGAACTCGTTCTGATAAGAATCTGCAACTAACAAAATGAAGCCCTCTTCTAACAGCATTTCGGGCATCAAGATGACCTGAAATGTAAATGATGCAATGGAATGAAATGATGTACTCTCCGAGACGATCAATTTGACATATTATACGCACGAAACGGAGCTACGGATGCAAAGATGTGATGCGATGAACATGCAATGATTTACTGCAGATATCAGGACTCAGTCGAAAAA
>NC_057813.1:210265892-210275335 GCF_018294505.1 Triticum aestivum | reverse complement strand
GGGGCGCGGCGGAGGGACACGTGGCGCGCTGTGATTCGTCCGGGCGCGGCGGGCGGACGTGTCCGGCTCGCCCGGACGTGTCCGGCGGCGCGGAGAGGGGAGATTTTAGGGTTTCGTCCGGAATTCGGGGGAGGGGTCTATATATAGAGGTAGAGGGAGCTAGGAGTGTCCAAATGGGGTGTAGTTTTCGCCCACGTGATAGTGATCGAACGACCGAGAGCATGGAGGGGAGTTAGATGGGTTATTGGGCTGTTTTGGAGGGGTGTTGGGCTGCAACTTAAAAGAGGCCTTTGCGGATATGCGGACAACCGTTGGAGTACCAAACGAGCTCCAAATGACCCAAAACTTGACAGGTGGTCTACCGGTGCTATACCAGGGCCACTTGGCAAGGCTCGGTCCATTCCAAGAACGTTCAACACCCACACACGAAAGAAGACAAGAGGGGTGCGCCGGTGCATGCGGGAGCATCGGATTGCGAAACGGACAACGGGGAAAATGCTCGGATGCATGAGACGAACACGTATGCAAATGAGATGCACGTGATGACATGATATGATATGCATGACATGAATAAAATGCAAAACAGAAGACAAAACCCAACCACGGAGGGAATATCATATCACATAGCCGAAAATGGCAAGAGTTGGAGTTACAAAGATGGAAAGTTACATCCGGGGTGTTACAACACTCCACCACTACAAGAGGATCTCGTCCCGAGATCTAGGACTGAAAGAACTCCGGATATTCGGAACAGAGGTGATCCTCGCGCTCCTAGGTGGCTTCTCGGTCGGAATGGTGTGACCACTTCACTTTCAGGAATTTGATTGACTTGTTGCGAGTCTTGTGCTCGGTTTCTTCAAGAATATCAACGGGATGCTCATGATAAGACAGATCTTCTTGGAGGTCGATTTCTTCGAAGTTGATAGTGCGCTCAGGAGTCTTGAAGCACTTGCGAAGCTGTGACACGTGAAACACATCGTGCACATTTGCAAAGTTGGATGGAAGCTCAAGTTGATAGGCGAGATCGCCTCTTTTGTCAATGATCTTGAAAGGACCCACGTATCTAGGGGCAAGCTTCCCTTTGATACCGAAGCGACGAGTGCCTTTCATTGGAGAGACGCGGAGGTAGACATAGTCTTCGATTTCAAAAGCCAAGTCACAGTGCTTGCTATCATAGTAACTCTTTTGGCGCGATTGCGCGGCTTTGAGATTCTCACGAATGACTTTGCACATTTCTTCGGCTTCTGTGATCAAGTCATTGCCAAGAAGTTGGCGTTCACCTGTCTCAGACCAGTTGAGAGGAGTACGTCACTTTCTGCCATAGAGAATTTCGAATGGGGCCTTGCCCGAACTCGCTTGGAAGCTGTTGTTGTAGGAAAACTCAGCATATGGAAGACAATCTTCCCACTTCATACCGAAAGAGATGACACAAGCCCTGAGCATATCTTCAAGGATTTGATTGACTCGCTCGACTTGGCCACTTGTTTGAGGATGGAAAGCTGTGCTGAAACGAATGTTGGAACCCATGGCCGACTAAAAGGAGTCCCAGAACTTAGAAGTGAAGATGCTTCTACGATCTGAAGATATAAATTGTGGAATGCCATGCAAGGAGACAATTCTGGAGGTGTATAGCTCTGCCAGCTGAGCTGTTGTGATAGATTCTTTGATAGGAAGAAAGTGAGCCACTTTGGTAAGCTTGTCAATGACAACGAAGATAGCATCATTTCCACGCTTGGACTTAGGAAAACCAGTCACGAAGTCCATCTCGATATGGTCAAACTTCCATTCTGGAATAGCAAGAGGTTGGAGGAGACCAGCTGGTCTTTGGTGTTCTGCTTTCACTCTTCTGCAGACATCACATTCATTCACGAATTGAGCAATCTCTCGCTTCATTCGAGTCCACCAATATGACTGCTTGAGGTCATGGTACATCTTTGTACTTCCAGGATGAATGGATAGGAGGGAATTGTGTGCCTCATTCATGATGACTTTTCTCAGATCACCTTTTGGAACCACAATGCGATCCTCGAAGAAAAGAGTATCTTTGTCATCCAAGCGATAGCACTTGTATTTAGGAATGCCCTTGTCAATACCACGTTTCACCTTCCTCACCATGGTATCCAGGAGTTGTGCCTCACGAATTTGATCTTCCAAAGTAGGAGAGACTATGAGGTTGGCAAGAAAGCCTTGAGGAACAACTTTAAGATTCAGCTTGCGGAAGGCTTCACAAAGACCCGGTTGAAACGGCTTGAGAATTAGACAGTTGCAATAAGCCTTTCTGCTCAGAGCATCTGCAATCACATTCGCCTTGCCAGGAGTATATTCGATACTCGGATTGTACTCTTGAATCATTTCGACCCATCGAGTTTGCCTGAGGTTAAGGTTGGGTTGAGTGAAGATATACTTGAGGCTCTTGTGATCGGTGAAAATGTCCACTTGCCTTCCCAATAAGAGATGTCTCCATGTTATCAATGCATGGACAACTGCCGCCAACTCAAGATCGTGAGTGGGGTAGTTCTTCTCGTTGGGCTTCAACTGACGAGAGGTATAGGCCACAACTTTTTTCTCTTGCATCAACACAGCACCGAGACCTTGAAGGGAAGCATCACAGAAAACTTCCAATGGCTTGGATTCGTCAGGAGGAGTCAAAACAGGAGCTGTGACTAGCTTCTCTTTGAGGGTGTTGAAAGCAACATCGCACTCAGGCGTCCAGACATACTTGACATGCTTCTGGAGGAGGTTGGAAAGAGGCTTTGCAATCTTAGAGAAGTTCTCAACGAATCTTCGGCAATAGCTTGCAAGACCAAGAAAACTGCGGAGCTGTTTGACATTCTCAGGAGGTTCCCAGTTCAGAACTGCAGACACCTTCACGGGATTAACAGCAATGCCCTTGGCAGAGATGATATGCCCAAGGTAAAGAACTTCATCAAGCCAGAACTCACATTTGTAAAACTTCGCATAGAATTGATGCTCTCTGAGCTTGTCAAGCACCAATCGCAAACGTTTGGCATGATCCTGCTTATTCTTGGAGAAGACCAAAATATCATCGAGATACACCAGAACGAATTCATTGGTGTAGGGGTTGAAGATAAAGTTCATCATGCGAGAGAACGTTGGAGGAGCATTGACAAGGCCGAAAGACGTGACAGTATATTCATAAGAGCCAAAGCTTGTTCTGAATGCTGTCTTGGGAATATCTTGTTCACGAATGCGAATCTGATGATAACCCATACGGAGGTCAAGCTTGGAGAAGACTTTAGCCCCTTTGAGTTGCTCGAAAAGCTCATTGATGTTGGGAAGTGGGTACTTGTTCTTGATTGTCTTCTTGTTCAATGGACGGTAATCGACGCAAAGTCGGTCCGTGCCATCCTTCTTCTGGACAAAAAGAACTCCACAACCCCATGGGGATGAACTCGGTCTGATCAAACCCAGACGCTCGTGTTCATCGAGCTGCTTCTTCAATTCTTTCAGCTCCTTGGGTCCAAGCTTGTATGGACGCTTGCAAACGGGTTCCGTACCCGGCTCAAGATCAATAACAAACTCGACTGGCCGATGAGGAGGCATACCCGGAAGCTCTTCTGGAAAGACATCTTGGTACTCACAAACGACTGGAATCTGAGAAATAGCATCCAATTCGCCCTTCTCATTGAGAGAAAACAACCGAATGGTTTCATCACGAGAGGCATAGATGATAACATCCTCAGAAGGGTGAGTCAATTGAATTTGCCTGGCAGCATAATCAAGCTGAGCCTTGTGCTTAGAAAGCCAGTCCATCCCAAGAATTAGATCAATATCAGAGTCACCAAGAACCACTGGAGAAGCCAGAAATTTATAGTCGCCCATCTTGATGGAAACATCCGGAACCATGTAGCTTGCGTTCATGCTCTTAGCAGGAGAGACAACTGCTAACGGTCTAGGCAATTCTTGGAAAGGCAAATCATGCTTAGATGCAAATGGTCTTGAGATGAAACTAAGCGATGCACCAGTGTCAAAAAGAACTTTAGCAGGAATATCATTAACTGGAAGATTACCGATGATCACATCTGAAGAATCCTCTGCCTGAGCTGCATTCATCATGTTCACCTTTGCAAACTTGGAATTATGCTTGACCACTGCATTGCTTGAAGACCTCATAGGAGGAGGAGGAGGAAGGCGCCTTTGATTGAAGCATTTGTTCGCGTAGTGACCTTTCTGCTGGCACTTGTTGCAAGTCACTTCTCAGAGCGGACGATGATAAGGAGCATTCGACTTTGAAGCTTGAGACTGAGACTTGTTCTGATAGCTTGGGTTGGGTGGGTGGGATGATCCAGGACCACCTGAGTTCTTCTGCTGGTAAGGCTGACGAAACGGAGGAGGAGGAAGGTAGAACTTCTGCTGCTTAGCTGCCACTTGTGAGGAAGAAGAAGATTGCACTGCATCTCTGATTCTCTTCTTGGAAGCCTCACACTTGAGCTGAGCACCTTCTTGCTTGAGTGCCATATTGTAGAATTGATCAAACTGAGTAGGCTCAACAAGAACGAGAGCTAACTGCAGATCCTCTCTAAGGCCACCTCTGAACTAATAGATCATACTCTTCTCATCTGGAACATCTTGCTTAGCAAAGCGAGCAAGTTTCTGAAACTGCTTGTTGTATTCATACACTGACATGTTGCCTTGCTTAAGATTGCGGAACTCCTCACGCTTGCTCTCAACAACACTGGTAGGAATATGGTGAGCTTTAAAGTCCCGACAGAAATCAGTCCAAGTAATCACTTGACCACCTCTGGAATCCTTGTATTGCTGGAACCAATCAGCTGCCTGATCCTTGAGCTGAAAAGAAGCGAACTTGACATAGTCCTCAGGCCTGACATTGTTGCATTCAAAATGCTTGTTGATGTCCACGAGCCAATCATCGGTGTCTGTGGCCTCGACATAGTAGCTGAAAGACTTCGGCTGATTTGCAAGGAATTGGTTGAGGGTAGGAAATAAAGGCTGATGATTGAACTGCCCTTGACCTTGATTCCCTTGGTTGCCTTGGCCTTGGTTGCGCTCTTGCATGAGCTGGATCATCATCTGAGCATGGGCATTAGAAGCTGCCATCAAAGCTTGCCATGCCTCCGGAGGCGGAGGTGGAGGTGGAGGGTTCGCCTGACTCCCATCATTGCGTTTCGGATTATGACGCGTTGGCGGAGCCATCCTGAAGAGGTTGACATCCGTTAGCATCTTGATAGACAGATAGACAAGTTGAATCAATAGATAGAAATTGCAACATATAGCCTTCACAATAAACATTCGAACAAAGATGAACGAATGAATTCCAAAGTAAAACATCACACGTCCATAAATGTGAGGAGCCACTTGATAAGAGATTGATGAATGAAATAAACAAGGTACGACTGGAACAAATAGGATTACCCAATCACAAACCAAATATCTGCGGGAAGAAATGCTAGAGCTACTTGAATCCCACCTATAAACTTCCGAAATTTTCTGGTTATGCAATCTGGTGTTGGGGATACAGGGGAAGCAATATATCTCACCCAAACTAACAATCCCTACATCCAGCTGTATCCATCCGTCAACACATAACCAAGAAACCTTCGGAAATCGTGTACCTCAACCTTCGAAAAGCATCCGTTATACGAGTTATGGCAATACTCCCGAACTCGCCCCAGTACTGGGTTATCGGGGTTATCTCACCAACAACTGCATAAAAGAGATTTTCGATGTCGGCAAATCTCAGGTATTCTAGAACTGCAACGATAAAATTGTGACGACAACACCTCAGAGCTCGACTCCCCGGGTCAAAGCCACATAAGTAGACAGGAGGCACCAAGAACAATGTTCTCGTCACAAAACCATCGAAACGATTCCAAGATACCCACGTGATCCTAATTTTTTTTGAGTAATTTGAGAAGAGGATAGTCAAAACAACTACGTCAGGAGACCTCACCAGAGCGACGAAGAGACTGAGGAGTAAAAAGAATCCTACTCTCCGATATATATAATCCTAAGATTCAAAACATTTTTGTTCTAGACTCAACATCGCCAGCAAACAATCAAGCAGGGGGCTCCTAAGTCAGGGATGGCTCTAACTACCAACTTGTAACACCCACGATGCGGCTATATCTCCCACGTGTCGAAGCACGACTTAGAGGCATAACCGCATAGTGGTTTTGTCGCAAGAAGGGTCATCTTCACACATTCCCATGTAATGAACAAGAATGGGATACGAGAGTTGGCTTACAATCGCCACTTCACACAATACATAATTTAAGTTCATACATCATTCAAAGTACACTCATAGACCGGCTACGGTCAAGTTCAAATGAAAAGAAGACAACCCCAAATACTAGATCCCCGATCGTCCCGACTGGGCTCCACTACTGATCATCTGGAAACGATACATAGTAACGACCAAGAGCCTCGTCAAACTCCCACTTCAGCTCAGTTGCGCCATCTGCGCTGGTATCATCAGCACCTGCATCTGATTTGGTAGAATCTGTGAGCCACGGGGACTCAGCAATCTCACACCCGCGAGATCAAGACTATTTAAGCTTATAGGTAGGAAAGGTGTAATATGGTGGAGCTGCGGCAAGCACTAAGCATATATGGTGGCTATCATATGCAAGTGAGAGCGAGAAGAGAAGCAACGCGTCGGTCAAGAAGCTAAAAGTGATCAAAAAGTGATCCTGAAACTACTTACGTCAAGCATAACACAAACCGTGTTCACTTCCTGGACTCCGCCGAGAAGAGACCATCACGGCTACACATGTGGTTGATGCATTTTAATGAAGTCATGTGTCAAGGTATCTACAACCGGACATTAACAAATTCCCATCTGCCTCATAACCGCGGGCACGACTTTCGAAAGATTATATACCCTGCAGGGGTGTCCCAACTCAGTCCATCACAAGCTCTCATGGTCAACGAAGGAATATACCTTCTTCCGGGAAGACCCGATCAGTCTCGGAAACCCGGTTCGCAAAACATTTCGACAATGGTAAAATAAGACCAGCAAAGCCACCCACTGTGCCGACAAATCCCGATAGGAGCTGCACATATCTCGTTCTCGGGGCACACTAAATTGTCTAGACTTCCGGTAGGCCAGCCCAGAGTTGCCCCTGGTGGCCACCGGCGGCCGACAGTTTGGACCAACACTCACAATGAGCACTGGCCTGGGGGGGGGATAAATAAAGATGACCCTTGGGCTCGCGAAAACCCAAGGGAAAAGGGCTTAGGTGGCAAATGGTAAAACCAAAGTTGGGCCTTGCTGGAGGAGTTTTATTCAAAGCGAACTGTTAAGGGGGTCCCATAAATCACCCAACCGTGTAAGGAACGCAAAATCAAGGAACATAACACCGGTTTACGGAACTAGGGCGGCAAGAGTGGAACAAGTCACCAGGCATAAGGCCGAGCCTTCCACCCTTTACCAAATATATAAGGTGCATTAATATAAACAGGAGATATTGTGATATCCCAAAGTAACCACGTTCCGACCTGTAACAAACTTCAGCTTCACCTGCAGCTAACAATGCTATAAGAGGGGCTGAGCAAAACCGGTGACATGGTCAAACAACGGTTTGCTAGGACAGGATGGTTAGAGGTTCAACATGGCAATAGGTAGACATGGTAAACAAAGGCAGGTGGGGCTAACATAGCGATAGAGCGAGTACTAGCAAGCAAAGATAGAAGTGATATCGAAGGTATGGTCATCTTGCCTGCAAGGTTCTCAGAGTTGTCGAAGGCTGGATCCTCGTAATTATTCTCAACAGAGTCCTCTTGCACGTACTCGTCTCCCGGCTCTACCCAAAGCAAGAACACAAGCAAAGGAACCACAATAAATCACGATGCAATGCACAAGCAACATGATGCAAAACATGTCATGATATGCGGGAAGTGATATGCAATGCATATGCGTGCTTCGGAAGGAAGGATGATGAACAAGGCATCAACTTGGCAAACCAAGTATGCTGCTGGAAAGATGAGATGATTTCGGTCGAAATCGATATAAAGATCACCGGGAATGGATGCACGGTTTGCAAATGACAAGCAAGACAAGAATGACACAACACTGCGATTTAGAGCACGATGCTACTTTGCAAGCAACAAGAAACTATGCTAAAGCACCCCAACATAAAAACAAAGCATATGTCAATGATCTACAGGAGATGCTTTACAAAAGAGGAACACTGAGCTACGGCTCATTCACATCCTAACAGGTTCAAACAAGCATGGAGAAAGAGCAAAATTTAACAGGCTGGACATGGCATAAACAGCAGCACGAAGCAATGTTTAGAGCAGGTTATCAACATGCTACAGGAACTTATAATAGCAAACTAAGGCATGGCATGAATATACTCAAAGCATAGATCAAAAGTCCCTTACTGACCATAAGCCAAAAAGGATCAGAAAATATGATGGCACCCACGTAAACATAGCAAGTTTCATTAACAGATTTCAGCAAACAAGCATGGCATTGGAATTAAAATGAAGGCACCTTCGCGAGCTCGATGCACTCACTACAGAGCTCCACATGATAAACTAAGCATACATCCATCAAGAAGACATGACATAGAAGCTACACATGGCAAGGAACAACATCATGGCATACCCGGACCAACTACAACAACCCTGGCAAAATTGAATAACTTGTAAACAATCTGCCAGGAAACAATTTGAAGCAAAAGTAGAGCACGAAAAAGACATGCTACACTACTCCATAATTGCAACCAGGACCATGGATGGATAGACCAAAACCATGTTTTCAAAACACCCTTACTGAAGTATCTCAAATTATGCATGGATCTCTCCGTAGCAACATGTTTACATGGCATCAATTTTACAGCAGAGCAGGAACTAAAAACAGTGTTAACACGAAGCCTAGTTTGCATGCTTGTGCTAGTCACCACATTGATCACAAAAATACATGGTAAGAACCTCTGTAAAGAAGACATAGCCTAGTTCAAAACACATTTAGGGACCAAGTGCATAGGATGCACACATCAATCATGGCAAAAATGACAAAAGAGCTCGTTCTGATAAGAATCTGCAACTAACGAAATGAAGCCCTCTTTTAACAGCATTTCGGGCATCAAGATGACCTCAAATTCAAATGATGCAACAGAATGAAATGATGTACTCTTCGGGACAATCAATTTGACATATTATACGCACGAAACGGAGCTACGGGTGCGAAGATGTGATGCGATTAACATGTAATGATTTACTGCAGATATCAGGACTTAGTCGAAAAACGAGGGGGGAAAAATCAACCGGGCCGATCTGGATCTGGATCTGGCGGATCGAGGCGGCGGCACGGCTTGCCGGAGACGGGGACGACGGCAGCCGGAGGGAGGAGGACGAGGCCGGGTGCGGCGCGAGGAGGCCGGAGGGGAGGAGGGCGAGGCCGGGGCGCGCTACTCCGGCCGGACCCTCGCCGGAGTCGGGCGGCGGCGCGGCTG